>NW_025336087.1:46838155-46850655 GCF_004798865.1 Varanus komodoensis | reverse complement strand
CAGCAAGATCCATTTTGTGCCATTGTAAAAAATACGCAGGGGAAACTCAGTTTTTGTGCAATTGGAAATACTGAGTTTCACTTTTTATTGGTTTTTCACAGAAAAATTCTGGGAAGTGCTCACGCATTGGGGTTGATGGGGGTGCTGCTGCACAGGATTCTTGTGCAGTTGAAAATCTTAGAAGAAATCCTGAAATGAGTCTACTTTCCTGATAGAATACCAGACCAAAACAGTAATCCCAAAACTGCCTGCCAACCCTGATTTTAAAACAAAATAAAGCAAATAATTCTGGATATGTGCATCTTCTCACTTTAAACCTATTTCAATCATAGTCTCATCTTGACTCCAGGAACAAAGCTGAGTTTGTTCTGCTGCGCGGGTGCCTCCAACATCGGCTGGTCTCTGGGTGGTCACTGGGATCTGAAGCGAAAGGCAAGGCTCTGGACTCGGCCCCGTCTCTCTTCGGATGAATTGTCTTAGAAGCAACGGAGGAATATGCAGCGCGCATGAGGGCGGGGGGCCAGTTATTGTTTTGCTTTGTTTTGCTGAATGCGTGCGTTTTTTAAAGCAACCCTGTTCGGCTGCCCCACGATTAGCTAGTGGATATGCGGCTCGCGGCGCATAGCTGATGCGGACAGCGTGGCAGCCCACTTAAATGCGTCTTCTTGAAAGTAGCTTCAGTTTCGGTGGCACTCCCAAGTCAGCCGCCTGAAGCTGGGGACGGAAGTCAGACGATTTTTTTTCATCCCATCTTCAAGCTTTTGCGCTCTCTCCGGCCAGAGTCAGTGGACTGGATCAGGTATAATGAGGGTGGAAATACCTTGCAAACTTACTCGAGAGGAAGCTGGATGAAAGTCGTGGCCCCTGGTTCCAGGAGATGCGCCATGATCGGACCTCTTGAAACGAAAGCAACGATAGTGAGGAAACAACTTGAGCGGGCTTCGGATTTTATGACCGCTCCATATTTTCTAAGTTCTGTGCTACCGATTTCGAAACCCGCAGACTTCAGCAACGCTGCTTCGTTTTCTTTCGCAACAGTCTTTTAAACAAAACACTGGAGATAGAGTTTGATTTCGTTCTTTTAAACCTTCTTTAACCAGTTATTTCTCGGTCGTAGCAGTCTAGATCAAAAAACAAGGATGAGATTGAAGACGTCCCAGATCTTTGTAACTGACGCCAGGATCTCTGCGAGGGATGTGCACTTTCAGTGACGTCCACGCGGTGCAACAAAAGAGCGTCACTTACAAATGTTAATTCTATCGCAGCAGCCGTGATATTGACCAGCCACCCACAATCCAAAGGCACGTACCCTGGGCGTGCATGGTACGGCTGGGAGGGGGTGAAAAGCGGCGCGGCGCGGCGGCGGAACTGCTAAAGCAGAGGCGGTTGGTGTGAAGCGCGGGCGCGGGCGTGGGGACCAGTCCCCTGCCCCGAAACTGCTTCTGGGCGAGGCGCTCGGCCACGCGAGCAGGCCAAGGCCCGGAAGGGTCTCTGCGGACCCAAGGCGCCCGGGCGCTGCCCCCTTTCCCGGGCCTGCCTTTCCCCAAGCCTTTCAGGCGGGCTTCTCCCACTGGGGCCAGGCGGACTGCGACCCCGGAGCCGCCCGGGCAGGGCCTTCGCCGGGGGCGGGCTGCAGGGGCCGTGCGGACCTGCTCGCCCGGGCGCGCCCGCCAGTGGGCGCCTGCGGAGCCGCCGCTCGCCCGCTCGCCGGCTCGGGCGCAGCCAGGCCGGCAGCGCCTCCCGAGGGCTCGAGCCTGCCAGCGAGCGGCGGCGGCGGCGCCCGGGGACCGGCGGGGCGGGGCGGGGGCTTTGCTCTGTCACAGCCCCTCCCGCAGACGCCTTGCAGGAGCTGCCAAGGTCGGCGACGGGGTGGTGGTCCCAGGGGGGCAATCAGAAGAGAGACGAGCGATTTCTTCTAGCCAGAGAGGCGGGGGGGGGGGGGGGGGGGGGCCGCGGGGCCTGTGGGGGGGGGGGGGGGGGGGGGGGGGGGGGGAGGCGCGCATCCACGCAGCCTGAGCGGAGGTGAGGAGCGAGGGAGGGGAGCGCTAATTGCAGCCACCCAGGGGCACAGCCTGGCTGCCAGCCCCCTCACCGCCAGCCAATATTTGGATAACGTGCGATCTGCTCAGCCTCCCCCGCCCCCGCCCCCGCCCCCGCCCGCCGCTGAATCCCGCACCGGCCGCTGCCTGCTGCCAAAGAATTAGCAGGAGCTGCTCTGCCTCCGCGTGGCTGCCTCGAGGGCGCCGGCGGCGGGTCGGACGGGCGCGCGGGCAGGCCCGGCCGGCACGGCTGGCCCGGGAGGTCCCGCAGCCCCGCGCACTCCCGCCGGGACCACCTCGGCCGGCCCGGGCGGGGCGGGGCGGGGCGGGGCGCACCCACGGCCGGCTCTTCCCTCTTCCCCTGGTCTGGCGCAAGGAGTCGCTGCCGTGGGTGTCCGCGCGGGAAAGCGCAGGACGGGGGGGGGGGCAGGCTCGCCCCGTGCCCGGACACGGACCCGGTGGCGCTGGTGCGAACGCCCTTGCCTGCGGCCTCGGTCCAAAGGGTGTGGGGAGGAGTTGCGCTCCCGCACTCCGAGGCGCTTGCCCTTTGCTGCGTTTGTTCAGGAGTAAGATCGCCCAGGCTGAACGCCTTTGCTGTCAACAGCCCAGCACTCTGAAGTGCGCGCGTGAGGAACGTGTGAATGCGTGTTCCAGAGAAGGTTGATGGCCCGCTCATGGAACCTTTTCTTCCCATCTTCTTGGCGATCCAGCCTAAGCGTGGCCGTCGCAGACCCCTTTGGCTCCTGAACCCGCAGAGGGTTATTCTCTTCGAACCGAAAATGCCATAACGGGCGAGAAGTTCTCTTTTATGCAAAGGCTGGCGGGACATAGCCTGGCCCCAGAGCTGATTTATTAATCCCGATTCCTCGTTTGTCCTAACTCCATGGTCTGTTAAGTGACTCTGTACGCCATACAGGATTGGAGTTCCTGTGCAGGCGCTTTATAGCTACCTCACTCCTACGTAGCTTGACTTGGAAGGAAGTAAAATTGCATTCGCTCCAATGAAACTTTCTTCCAGTTCCTCATTCATAGTGGGGAAGGGGCAGGGAAATGGCACGACTTCGAGCAAAGGGAAGGTGTGTGGAAATGACTACGATTTCCTTCAAAGGAAGTTGGGACGTAACTTCAAGTCATATCAAACCCGTACACCACCCCTAAAAATGATGTCAGGAATACTGTGCATGCATTCTGTCCAGCGCATAACTCCATCGGCAACTTAGCCTGAGCCACAGCCTATTAAGATTAGTGGGGAATAATAGGTATTCGCTTATTTTTCTGCATTTTTATTCTGTCCTTGGTTATTCCATCATAGCCCCAGTTATCTGGACACAAAGCCTGGTGAAGCTTTTGAATATGGAGAACGTGGTGGGATGTTAGCTCATGATAATCATGATCTTATTGCAATGCTCAGTGAAGTCGAGGTGGTGTTATTCAGGAAGTGCGCATGGGATTGCATCACCAGTACTGCTGTCCCTGGCGTACTTATCTGGGACCCCTTGAGCACATTTATTCAGCAGAATGGCTGCCCAGGACTGGGCTTTGTTACTGACTGGAGCACCTGTTGTAACGTCTCGGGAAGAAAGTCTAGCAGCCAACACAGTCTTTCTTGCCTTCTCCAACTGAGGCTGCCAGCCTTAGCCATTCATTTCTGGGCAGGCATTTTCCCCAGCCTATTCAGCGCAGGATTTCAAAAGTCGGGACGGGGGACCTAACAGGGGTCCTAACAGACGTTATACATCGCTTCCCTTGACGTCGGGCCCTTTCCTAGCAATGTCCCAGACAGGAGCCATCCCGCTGCATGCCAGAGAGGAGGCGTTCTGGAGGAGGCAGGGAAGGGCGAGAGCCGATTCCCAGGACAGAAGGGAAGGCGAGCGGCGAGGAGCTAAGCGGGAGGCGGGAGAGGTGGGCGCTGAGGAGCGGGAGCGGGACAAGGCTCATTCGTGCTCGCCAGAAAGAGAGAGAGCGCGCGAGCGGGAGAGGGAGGGAGGGAGGCAGGCAGGGAAAGTGCTTGAAAGGCTCTCGCCAGCTTCGTCTCGTCTCGCCTCGCAGGTCCCTGGCCCCACCTTGTCCGCTTGAAGAGCGGAGCGGGGGGGGAAAGCAGGCGATCGACGGCTTCTCGCGTCCCCCGAAGCCTCCGTCATGTGACGCTAAGGAAGCCGGAGAGAGGCGGGGGGCTCCAGCGCTCTGGCCAGGGACCGCCACAAAAGCGAGCGGGGAAGCGCCGAGGAGCCAGAAGCCCAGCGACCGCCGCGGCCGCCGCCTCTCCGGTCCGCAAACAGCGCCCCTCTCCGCACCGGGCAGGCGCTCCGCCTCTCCGGGCCCCGTGCAGCGCCCTGCCCGGGAAGCGCCCTGCCCCTCGCTGCTCTCCTGCAAGCGAGCCGGGTCGGCGCGCCGTCTGCCCACGGAGCGCTCGCTTCGCGCGCCTCCTCCGCGCCCGCGGAGCTCCTTCCGCTTGCCCGGGCCCAGGGCCGCGCTCTCTCCGGGGCGGGGTGGGGGGGGTGGGGAGCTGGCTTTTGCTGAGCCCTCCGCCTGCCCGGGCGGACGAGCCACACACTACGAGGCGAGAGTCCTCTCCTTCCCGGGGCTCTGGTAGTGCTCCCTGGAGCAGAGCCGAAGCGCGGCCAGGAGGGGAAGGGGCCGAGAGCAGGTGGCCGCGCCGGTGTTCTTCCTCCCCATTTAGACTCGGAGCAGGGCAGAAGGCTGAGGAGCGGCGGTGATCGCGACACTATGGGTTAAACCTCCCACGCTGCGGCAGTCAGCGGACGGGCAGGACTAGACGGAGAAGAAAGTTGCACGTTGCAGTCCCACCGACAGCAGAGTGAACTGCTTAGGAAGCCGGGAAGCTGCCTTATACAAGCGCAGACCACTGGTCCATTTATCCCAGCACTGTGGACACTGACTGGCAGCCGCGCTCCGGGGCAGGAGCCTTCCCAGCCCTCCCTGGAGATGCCGGGGACTTTCTGCTCTACGCCCAGCTGCGGTCTCCGGCAGACTGACTTGGCAGGATGTGCCCTAGGCGCCAACAGACCTCGCTTTCGGGCAGACACGTGTCACATTCAAGGCAGCGCCAGTCCTAGAGGGAAGGAAAGTGGCCTCTGAGTGCTGCAACCCAGAGTAATCGCAGCCTCTGTTGCCTGTGGGCACCCCGGTTCAGCCGGACAGGACAGAGGAGGCATCTGGGCGCGGGGGTGTTCACTGTCCGGGGAGGCTCTGGTCGAAAGGCCACCCAGGGCTGTTGACATGCACGCGAGCTTTCTTTCGAGGCGCAGCGAAAGCCCGGACAGCCTCGCTGCTCGCTGAGCGCGATGGGCGGCCGCCCGGGAGGGCCGTCCAGGCGGTGAGCTGAGCGCGTGGGTCCTGCGAGCGGCACCGCCAGGGCGGGCATGTGCCATGCCTCGCCCGGGCAAGAGCTCCTACAGCGACCAGAAGCCGCCGTACTCGTACATCTCGCTGACGGCCATGGCCATCCAGCACTCGGCGGAGAAGATGCTGCCCCTGAGCGACATCTACAAGTTCATCATGGAGCGCTTCCCTTACTACCGCGAGCACACGCAGCGCTGGCAGAACTCGCTGCGCCACAACCTCTCCTTCAACGACTGCTTCATCAAGATCCCGCGGCGGCCCGACCAGCCGGGCAAAGGCAGCTTCTGGGCGCTCCACCCGGACTGCGGGGACATGTTCGAGAACGGCAGCTTCCTCCGGCGCCGGAAGCGCTTCAAGGTGCCGCGGCCGGAGCCCCACATGCCGGCGGCGGGCAAGGCCGGCGGCGTGCTGCCCCCGCACCTGAGCCACTACTTCCACCCCCACCATCAGGCGCCGCCGCCGCCGCCCCCGCCGCCGCCGCCGCCGCTCCAGCCTCCCGCGGCCGGCAAGGCGCACCCGGACTCCACGGTGGCGGCCGCGGCGGCCGCAGCAGCCGCCGCCGCCGCCGCCGCCGTGGGACGGCTGCCGCAGTTCCCGCCCTACAGCCCGGCGCCCGGCTTCAAGCACCCCTTCGCCATCGAGAACCTCATCGGGCGGGACTACAAGGGCGTCCTGCAGGGCGGCGGGCTGCCCCTGGCCTCCGTGATGCACCACCTGGGCTACCCCGTGGCCAGCCAGCAGATCAGCACCATGGTCAGCTCCGTGTGGCCCCACGTGGGCGTGATGGAGCCGGTCGGCGGCCTGCCCATCGCGGGCGAGTACGGACCCTTCGGCGTGCCGGTGAAGGCGCTCTGCCCCCCGCCGCCCGCACAGACGCTGCCGGCCATGCCCGTGCCGATCAAGCCCACCGCGTCCCTGCCGCCGGCCACGGCCATCCCCGCCCTGAGCGTCGGCCAGGTGGCGGCGCCGGGGCCGCAGCCGCCGCTCTGCCCGGCGGCCGCTTCACCGAGCTCGTCGTCTTCCCTCCTCGAACAGACGCCGCCGAACTCTGCCGAGGGCAAAGGCTCCTTGCATTCCGCCCTGGTGCATTCCTAAAAGGGGACGCAGAGAAAAGACCGTCGCGGCATCCTGTAGGAAACACGTGCAGAAGGGCAAAGCACGGCCCGAGCCAGTGGGGAGTCTTTGGGAAGAATTTGTTTTGTTGTCGTTGCTGTTGTTGCTGCTGCTGTTATTATTACTACTATTATTTCAATATTCTTGCTACTGATTATAATCTTCATTCTTCTGAAATCTGTATTTTAACTGTTGTACAATCAGAGTGTTGAGAGCCAGGTTCAGGTAAGCGTTTCTGTGTTATATGTTTATCAGAATAAACACAAAAGTAATGATGTTGATTTCTCCAGCCATCTTGGGAGATAGCTTAAACTGACTTTACTTGAATTGCTATCAGAAAGACCCCCATGTTTCAGGAACCAATCCTAAAAATGCAACCTTCCACACACTTTCTTGGGAGTAAGTTTCACTGTAGTATCTGGGGCAGCAAGATTTTGTGCAGAATGAAGATATGAAGACTTCACCCCAAGCTATTTACTTGGAAGTAAATTTTAGTTGATCAATACAATGTTTCATAATAAGAGAACAAAAGTGCCAAATTACATCTCTGCATGCACACATCTTTCAGTCCTAGTGAAGACTCAGGGAGACTTATTTTCATGTAAACATGTGTTAGAATGGGATATTCTTGATGAAAGTCCTGTTGATATTTTTCAAATAAATTCACACCCAAGAAAGTCTTTTAGCAAGGTAGTTTATGAATGTAATCCAGGGCTGTAAAACAAACATTAAAAACTATTGGAACATACCACTGGAGATTGTCCTGTACTCTTTGAGTGAAACCGTAATATCTTTTATCAAGAATCCTTTTGTTGGATTAAGAATAGGCAAGCTTTTGAGTTACACAGAAGTTTCCATCAGCTTGTCTATCTCAGACTACTCAGAATAGAGCAAACATGAAAAAGTGGTGAGTCAAGAATAGGCACTTAGAAAATTTAGCCAGTACAGAACTAAGGATGAGCCAGAGCAGAAGAAACTATGCCTACAGAAGATTAAGAAGTAGGCAATTCATTCAAAAATTGGCTGCTCTTCCCTTGTTACAATTTTGTGTACTAAAATTTTTTAAACCCAAGATGTGGAACAATATGGCTAGAATTTTCCAATAAGCACAGAATTTTCAAATTGGTGCGCATTGTGGATCAAGAGGATTACAAATGTGCTTTATACAGCTGTTTTGATATCTGTCTCAGATGTTTATCAAATTTCAGCCTCTCCTCAACTTTTTTCTTTCCCGAAAGGGTGGCCAAAGCTATTAGCATTGACAATAGTAAGCAATAAGAGTAAGCATAAAGAAGAGAGATAAAATGACCAGAGATTAAAGAGAAAAATGGTTCAGACTCCAATAATTGTTTTTATAGCTTATTTCAATGTGAAAATTTTGTTATACAAAGTAGAGACAAATTATTGAAGTGAAATATTTCACACAAAGCCCTTTAGTGAAGTTAATGAATTTTGATGTAATCTTGTTGTAAAAAACGCTTGCATGACCTACCCTATCATTTCCTGTTCTGAAAACATTTTATATAAAAAAATCTTTCTTCTTGTGGATAATGCTTATCACAACTTCTTTATTGTACCTGCTGGTATATACAGTTCTTTTATACATGTAGGTTTGACTTACGCTTATCCAGTTGAGTTTGAAAACTAAATCTGATAAAAGAGAAACATCTATAAAGTTTTTTTCTTTTCAAGACCCAACAACAACCTCTTACATGATAAGCACTTTACACAGGGAAAAAAAACCCTTCTGTGAGAAGAAGGGTCAGAGTTTCCTGGAGGTCAGCTTCTGAGCTTTGCTTTTGCTTGGATTCTGAGTCTCAGCTGGTTTGTGAATTAATGTTGTTGCCGCCTTACTGTACACCATTGTTTTAATTAAAATGACTTGTTGGCTGTCTTGTTCTAAACATGATGCTTAGATTTCCTTTTCCTTTCTTAAAGAAATCAGTGTTTATCACAACTGTTTGCATTAGAAATCTTCCATATGCAATAGCTGAATTCAGGGTGGGTTCTCTTGAACTGAGGAATAACTGATCTGCAAGTTGGACAAAGCAAACTTTGAGGTTTAGGTTGCAACAAAAGCCTCTGAAGTCTTATTTCAAAATACATTGGTTTGTATGGATTGGGGCAGTCAGCTTGATACTTTGAGGCAAAATCCTCACTCTTCCATGTTGTCTTTCTTTTACTCTCTGATCTTAACATAAGCATCTTCAAGAAGATCCCGTTTATTTCAAAAGTAATGACTTTTGTGTTAATATGTTTGGCATTTGGTGCCAGCCAGATACTTCTCCCAGGAGCTGTTGTTTATCCAGCATTCAGAGGAGAGCAATGAGGAGGATCCAGGGACTGGAACAAACCCCTATGAGGAGAGATTGAGAGAATTGTGCATGTTTACCATTTGGAAAGGAAGACTGAGGCATATATGATAGCATACTTCAAAGGTTTTCTCACAGAGGAAGGTCAGGATCTCTTCTTGATCATCCTGGATTGCAAGACATGGAATAATGGATTCAAGTTACAGAAGGCCAGATTCAAGCTGAATATCAGGAAAAACTACATACTACTGTTAGAATAGTGTAGCAATGGAAGGCCAATTACCTAGGGAGGTTGCAGGTTACTAGAGGCATTTAAGATGCAGGTGGATAGCCAGCTGAGAGGGATGGTTTAACTTGGAGTCCTGCATTGAGCAGGGGGTTTTACCCATGGTCTACTTGGCCCCTTCCAACTCTACCATTCTATGACTTTATCCTAAGTTCAAATATGCATTATATCTTGAAAATGGAAGAAAGAGGGTGTGCATGCCTGCATCCGTGTGTGTGTGTCTCGAATGAATGAATGATAAAATGAATCTGCTTTTTCATGAATGTATAGGTGGTGGAGGTGGTGGTGTGTGTAGACTAAGCTTTGATGTTCTAGAATTTATTTAAACTTGCATCAATCCCTAAGGAGTCCCCAAACTTCAGTCCTATGAGAAAGTAAGTTCATTGTGTTCAGTGGAGCATATTTCTGAGTAAAATTGTTCTGGCTAGAAAACAGTTTACAAAACCCATGTCTGATGCAAGGTAGCTAGGGGCTTAAACATGCTCCTCATCTGTTTTAGAAGTTCTGCTCTAAGGTTATGACTTTACTCTTGGAATAGGCCTTGCTTATGAATAAATATGTCTGGGATAAGAGTAAAGATATAATGTCTGAGTTCCAAATATAGTTACATAGAAGCAAGCACCATTAATTTGCTTCACAAATCTGGGCATCCCATCCAAAATACTCACTTGTGGAAATGTGTGATTGATTTTAATAGCTCTTTTAATCTTCACATGTAAAACAGATGTATTTGGGTTTACAGTAGCCAGAGGCATCCCACTTTCTGGTCTCTTCTGGTCTCCTCTACTAATATATGTTCTATTTTGAGTTAGCTTGAATCTCATGTCAGCCTTCAGTTCTCAATGGAACAATTATACCCATATTGCAAACTGGTAAATATGTTTTCCACACCTTGACTACTGAGCAGAAGTGTAGGTCTGTATTGCATTTCCCATTGGATTTTGTCTGTGGGTCCAATCAATTCAGTTTAATATTGTGATTATAAGATTATTTAGCTGGCCCTAAATCCATTTAAATGGATAAACTGGAAATATTCAGACATGTCCAATCTTTCATTTTAAAGCCAATTCAAATACAATGTGATGCAAATCTGTTTTTTCTTATATATCACAGGTTTGCATTAAGTTAAAGAAGGGAAGTTGATTCTTAATCTTTCACTGATTTAAAAAAATGAGTTGCTTTTCTATTTTGTTTTCTACATTGATAATTTTAGCTAATTTGTTTCCTAATAGAGATGAAATTAGGACATCCTGAACACAGTGCTTACTTTCAGCAAGAATATAATCTTATATTAGGTTTAATGTCTAACTATTAGGTTCAAAGAGATGGGCACTGGCTTCTAAATTACTTTAAGGAAGGTGTGTGCATGTTATATATATCATGGCATTTCTTTGGAGAGGTAAGGAGCTGAAGAACTCAGAAAAAAGAGCAAGTACCTCTTGGAAGCTTGACCACTGTATCAAGTTTTTTAACATTGTAAGGTACTTTGGAAAGTTCGTCTCCAAAGCAGATTCAGAAATTAACAAAAACAGATGAAAGAATGTTGAAGCTGTTCAACTGCCTATATGAATAATGATCCATTCACTTCTGCCATTGTAGGCAATGGGCCATTTCACCTTCCCAGTGACTGGCTGAAAAGATTTCTGAATAGAGTTTTCTTGATTAGCCTTAATGGAGCTGAATTCTAATAACAAGAATTGGCTTTATTTTCAAGTGAACCAGAAACATGCTGATGATAGCTGAAGGTAAATCAAAGCTTGAAAAGTTCCATCCTTAGCATGGGGCAGTCACTTTCTCGCTCCACTTACTGAAGTACTGAAGCTGACGTGCCTCCTTCTTATGGCTGAAGTTCGACTCCCTTTGATTTACAAAGGACAAAATTCATCTTGGCTTATCCTTGAAATGGAAGGGAAGGTTAATTTAGGTATAGAAAAATGAGGGACAAAATGGCTTTGTTCCCAGGTTGAAAACGATAATTTGTTAACTTAATTAATTTTTATACCACCCAATAACCAAAAGCTCTTTGGGCAGTTAATAATCCCTTTTTGCAAGTGTAGACCTGGCTGAATGCATGAAGCAAGGGATGGCGGGGTTTAATGCTGGCACTGAAAGCTTCTTTCCAAGGCAAAGGAAACGTTCGGGCAATTCGGGGGGGGGGCAGTTTCGTTAGGGAACCTATGGAGCAGTGAAAGAGCAGGAAGACCACCCTGGATCTCTGATCATCGACCTGATTTCTCCTTTGCCAAGGACCACTCACTTGTACTCACGCTGGCAGCAAGTGCCTTAAAAGTAAGGTTGAGTGGTATTCCAGTTCAGTGTGTCTAACGCTGAAGCACGAAGCTCCCTGTCGGAGGGGAGGCGGCGATGGAGGGATGGGGAAGAGGGCCAACCTTTTCATTTCATCCTAGCTTCGATATCTTGCGCCCGTCCGCTCCAGAGTCACTGACCCGGACTGGTAAAGTTCGTCTCGATCAAACTTTGAGAATGCCTTGCAGGCGTGCTCAACGGTAAGTCGTGCTTACTTTCCCACAGGATTGGGGTCTACGACCAAATGAAACCAACGCAACACGATGCTCAGACCCTTCGCTGGATCGGGGTCTCTTCCTTATCTTGACTTCAAACAGGATGGCACAATTTGGAGACCAGCTATTGCCTTTCCTTACCTAACGCGCTTCTTGAAAGAAAATCCCAAGCAATGCTTTTTCACAGAGCTGCCTTGCTCAGGTTCAGGGGATCCACATTCTCCTGCGAGATCAAATAGCTATTTCAAAATCAGTTGTGATACTAGGATCTGATGTGGAAAGAACTGACATAAAGCACTGCCAGTGCTCAAAGCAATCTAAAATTCTTCATTCGACAGGGTTCTTTTGAAAGACTTATTTTAAGGCATCCATCCAAGGTTGTGTTATGCTTTGCCGAAGCTGCGAGTCATTATTAAGGGTTAGCCTTTATATTCGGAGACGGGGGGCTTTGCTAGTACTAGCAACTGAAGGTGACCTTGGTTATTTTCCAGGGGGAAGATTTCCATATAAAGATAAATGAACGTCAGGTATAACTAGCAGATATAATTGTATCATAACATTGACCAGCCACCCACAATCCAAAGGCACGTACCCTGGGCGTGCATGGTACTGCTGGGAGGGGGTGAAAAGCGGCGCGGCGCGGCGGCGGAACTGCTAAAGCAGAGGCGGTTGGTGTGAAGCGCGGGCGCGGGCGTGGGGACCAGTCCCCTGCCCCGAAACTGCTTCTGGGCGAGGCGCTCGGCCACGCGAGCAGGCCAAGGCCCGGAAGGGTCTCTGCGGACCCAAGGCGCCCGGGCCCTGCCCCCTTTCCCGG
The DNA here is from genome assembly GCF_004798865.1 of Varanus komodoensis. Lineage (NCBI taxonomy): Eukaryota > Metazoa > Chordata > Lepidosauria > Squamata > Varanidae > Varanus > Varanus komodoensis. The sequence goes on along the minus strand of NW_025336087.1, from coordinate 46,838,206 downwards.
GCCCGCCTTTCCCCAAGCCTTTCAGGCGGGCTTCTCCCACTGGGGCCAGGC
>NW_025336087.1:46774553-46838055 GCF_004798865.1 Varanus komodoensis | reverse complement strand
CCTTACCATTGGACATGCTGGGAGTTGAAATGTAAAACTTTTGGAGGTTACCTTTTGGAGGTTCTTGGCTGATTTAAGATAATAAATTTATTAATTTCACAAAGGAACTGTGATTTCAAACAGTCATTCAATAGTAGTACATTGTAGCAATGCACAAATAGTTTGTCATTATTGGAGCCATTCCAGTATTACAATGTCACTTGACTGACAGTATGAACTTATTAAAACTTTTCATTTCTTTATTTTCTACACATCAGTATAGACATTTTAAATTATTGACCCATGCAGCAAAGAAGTCATAGTACTGTTTATGCAAGTACACTCCAACTTCTAAGGAGAACTTGATTGACTCCCAGAAGTAAAAGAGTCAGTCTCACTACTCTTTCTCAGCTCTGCTGAGGGCAGAAGAGATCATTCTAAGATCTTCCCACCTTAGGCCATAGGATGTGACTGCCTTAAGGAACAGAGAATTCAGGGAGGATTGATGACCTGTTGAAGGGTGGAGAACATGGCTGGAAAACAATCAAGGCACAAGCTTTTTCCCTATGGGCACATTAAAAAGTGCATGATGTTCCTTTTTATAAAGATAACAGGAAACTGTCTTAATTTTCAGGAACAACATATGATATAGTGGTTTGTTTTTAGTGAAGTCAAGTACTCCGTTCCTACCACTGATACATTTTATGTGACTGTAGTATAATACTTACAATATGTTTACTTGTTTATCCTTTGCCCACAGGGCAACCATCAATTTATCCCCTGTGATCTGGTAAAAAAATGATTATATGTTTATCAGGTATAGAATTTGTGAGCTTGAAAGCACCAGTGCAGAGGTTTTTGTGAGAGTTTGCTTCAGCCCCTCTTGGCAGGGTCTGTAGAATTTTCACCAACTGCATTACCTCATGGAAGCAAAGGATAAGGTGGTACCACCAAGATCTTTGAATGCTCTGCAGGACTTTTAAGGGCTTTTTGCAAGTTTTTCCTCTTTTAAAGTTTCTTGGAAAACCATTCATGACCACTTATTAAACATCATCCAGTGACGGAGACCTTTTTCTCTTTCAAAATACTTCAATACAATTGCCATCACCTGAAATAATTCCAGATCTCTCTCTAGCAGTACTGAGTAGAAAAAGGAATAAGGAACTTGTGATAATAAGTTTATAAAATAATTTTTTTTAGTCATAGTTCTTTATCCATTTTTTTAAAAGCATTTTTGCCATGTCTCAGAAACATTGGTGAGTCTGTGCCATTGGACAAGCCTTTTGAAATAGAACAAATACTTTATGGTATAAACGCAAAGATTTGCAGGTATCAGTTATTAACTGCAAATGCACAATTGGGGTCTATGACAATGAGTTTGGCAAAGACAATACTGAAGGTCACAAATTGAGTGGATCTCCAAATCTCAGATCTAGACTTCTCAAGAGACAGTCACGTACCAATACCAGATTTACATATTATGTTCATTTACCATTAGTAAATACATGAGCATGAAGTTTGGCAGAGACAAAGATAGGTTAATTAAGACATATTTGTGCTTCATCTTTCCTAGCAGCCATATACACCATTGGAGGTCTTCATGGTACTTCATGGGAGATCCATGGGTTACCCATTGCAGGCGGTACAAGGCACATATATTAAAGGGACTGCAAATCAAGCACTGATGTGCAATATACTGACATAACAGGGCATGGATATCTGCAGGGGACAGACAAAGCTGCAGTGCACAGCAATTCCTGGTTGCCATTCATCTCCATAGCATTTGCTGCCACAATGAAAAATCTTAAAAACTATACAGTTTCCTTCTGTGGGTGCTTTGTTACCTAGAAGGATAGAGTGTATCACTAAAAGAATTACTTAGAGAGCCAGTGTGGTATAGTGGCTAGGACTGCAGATCTGGGACTAAGGCAATCTGGGTTCTAGTGCCCACTCAGCCATGAAACCAACTGAATAATTTGGGGCTAGTGACAGACTCTCAGTCCAACCTATCTCACAAGGTGGTTGTTGTGGGGCTAATAAGAGGAGAATAATGTAAGCTGCTTTAAGTTCTTTACAAAAGAAAAAAGGTGGGATTGAGGCCTTTGAATTGTGGTGCTGGAGAAGACCCCTGAGACTGCAAAGAGATCAAACCAGTCAGTCCTAGAGGAGATCAACCCTGACTGCGCTTTAGAAGTCCAGATACTGAAGATGAAACTCAAATAGTTCGGCCACCTAATGAGAAGGAACAACTTATTGGAGAAGACCCTGATGCTGGGAATGATGGGACAAAAGAAGGGGACATCAGAGGATGAGGTGGCTAGATGGAGCCACCGGGCAGTGGGTGTGAGCTGGGTGGACTCTGAGGGATGGTGGAGGACAGGAGAACATGGAGGAATGTTGACGTGGGGTCGTGATGGGTCCGGCATGACTTTGTGACTAAACAACAAAAAATAAATCTAATAAATAAATAAATAGAATCATATCCCATTAAGAAGCCTTCACAGAATAGTAGAAGTTCCTGAAAACTGAACAGCATTAATGAAGAAAGGTGTTATATTCAAGAACGATCATCAAAATAAACTAAGAACAAGATAGAAAAATACCAAATACATAAACATAGTCTTAAAAATATAATATTGGACATTTATGGCATCATTGCCATTATAACATTGACAACTTCATGTAACTTGCTTGGAATGATTTCCTTTGTCTCAGAAATGTTGGTGTGTCTGTGTCATTGGAGTAGTCTGGGCCAATCAGTTGCCCTTCAAATGTTGGAGACTACAACTCCCAAATTCTTGACCCTTGGCCATGCTGGTGGAGGCTGATGAAAGATGAGGTACAAAATATCTGGATGACATCATGTTGAGGAAGCAGGATCTGGAGAGCAGTGGGGAACTCTCCCTTTAGCAATGGGAGGAGAAAGGGCTATGATCAGAGTTTAGTGCGCTAGAGGAGCCTGGACACCTCACTGTACTGTCCGCACTGCTGACAGCCACTTCTTACACCAGCTAACAATGCAGCTTTTGTATAGTTTGAATTCTGAACTACAGCATATTCTTTTGGAAATACCTATTTTTCTTGAACATGCATTTTGCATATGGTTGCACTTGGATAACAGTGCAATTCTGGTAGATCTGGTGAATGAACAGGGACAAGCCCTGGATACCACCAGATTCACTCAGATATGTAGACTAGGTCTCTGAAAGACTTGTCTGCCAGATTTATCTTCTGAGTGGGTAGGCTTGGCATTGAAACAATGTCTTTCTGGCAGTAGCTGAAACCTCCAGTTCATTTCCAAGCTTCTTTCACCTTGTAATGACTCTTGTAATGATAGCCATTACAGGGGTTAAGGGTTTTACATAAAGGTACAGAAATGCATGAATAATAGAAGCACTGGGAAATAATAACATTGGTTGGAACCCCATTTACAGGAGGGCTTCTGATCCAACACAGCATTTCTGCTGATAGAATTGGGGAGACGAAAATGCTTACCAGTTTTCCCATGCAGGCACTTACACCCCTGAAAATCTGTTCTGGAGCCTGGGGAGATGCTTTGGAACAGTGGGAAAGATGGTACCAGGCGCTGCAGAGGAAAGGAAAATTGGTAAAAATTGACAGCACTCTCCCTTTTCAACTAATGGGATTTTTAATTGAAATTATTATCTTTATATAGTAATCAGTACCTGCTACTTTATAGCAAACAATAATAGGCAGTTTATAGCTATAGCAATTTCAGCATTGTTCATTAAATAATAACATTCCTCTTTTGGCACTCTGAGGGTCAAATTCCATTTTGGAGAAGCTCTCAGTGGTGGGTGTGGACTAAGAATGGGGCGGGGGGAGAGGGAGCCCAGGCCTTCCCCCAAATATCAGCCTATTTCAACTTAAACTTCTTATTGCTAGTAACTAATGCTTAGGAGAGGTGTTTCTACATTTTAGAAAAACATGGACAGAAATCAGGAAGCTACTATTTTTCCAATGGATGGGAGAAGGAATGTTATGGGAGAAGTAGAACAGAAAAAGGGGAGTGGTCTTCTGGACAACCCTAGAAGACTGGATTGGGACCTTAGAAATCTGATGTGCACACAGGATCTGCAGTTTTATACTTCTGCTGTAGCCCAATGCTGTAGCCCAATGTATGATCCAAGGTACAGTCCTATGCACAGACAGAAAAAAAAATACTACAATGCCCTGCCTATTGATAATTCGGGCTGAAACTATTTGGTATCCCACTGAATTAAACGTAGACAAAGATAGCCTTGCAGTCCAGATATGTGATTTGAACATATGGTCTGTAATCCCAACAACTAGTTGGTCAATGCCATTCATTACATTTAGGAAAATGTAAGTTATTATAGGCATGGTAACTGTTTAGAACAGGGGTGGCGAATCTATGGCAAGCATGCTGCAGTGGGCACGCAAGCCAAGTCACCCCAGGCATCGCCCCAGCAGCTGAGCATAGAATAAAAGCACACACAGGGGCCATGCACATGCTTGGAAAGGAGTAGTGGCACCAGGTGATGACGTCACAAGCTGTGACTCATTAGTCATGACTCGTCTGAGCTTTTGCTTGGCTGTACAGTGTGCTGCCAAGGATATATATATTTGCTTGGACTGGCTGGGAGGTGTTTTTTCTAAACTAAAACCTCAGTTTTCAGGGTTTATTGTGTTTAGAATGGGCAGAAATGCTGAGCTGTCCAGAAAAAGGAACTCAAGGATGGCATTTTCAAAATCCACCTCTTTTCTATGGAACTTCAGCCCTATATTAGGGTTAGGGGTGTGCACCAGGATAGGGTTAGGGTTACAAAAACGAGGTGTCCTGGCATGATTTGGATGGTTGGAATGTGTTTAGAATGGGCAGAAAGGATGAGCAGTGCAGGAAAAGTTACTCAAGGACAGCTCTTTCAAAATCGCCCTCTCTGTCCACATGTGAGCCATGTTGCTGCAGCATCGCCCCAGCAGCCTAGCCTCAGGTAACAGCTCTCATAGGAGCCATGTGCATACTCGGAAAGGAGTAGCAGCACCAGTTGATGACATCATGAGCCTGACTCAGTAGCCACAAGTCATCCGAGCTTTCACATGGCCTGTCAGTCCACTGCCAAATATATATTTGCTTGGGATGGTTATGAGTTGTTTTTTCTAAACTAAAACCGCAGTTCTCAGGTTTTTAGTGTTGGTACTTTGTGATAAAAAAGTGGGTTTTGGGTTGCTGTTTGGGCACTCGGTCTCTAAAAGGTTCACCATCACATTCCTTCTAGCACTTGTAATCACTTGGCTGAAAGTACCACAGAAGACACACATTACTGAAATATGATACTGCATTATATAGATAAAAGTGCTCACCGGTGAAGTCTTTATCTGTATAATATCTGGTGCAGCATGGATTCATCAGAGGCTTTGTTTAGAAGCCAGTCTGAATTATCAGTCACTCAAAAGGATTTTATTTTAGCCCATAAGAGATTGGGTGATGATCTGAATGCTGATGGAAGGAGCAGGGAGACAGGTCTACCATCTCCTCTACAGCCTGTCCAGCTTGCCTGTTGAATAGGGCAGAACAGGTTGGGTGCGAGGAGGTGTGTGTCTGTGTGTGTGCGTGTGTGCCTGCACTCATGAGTTCCTCCCAACAAACTGTGATTCTGTCGAGTTACCACAGAATTAGAGGAACAGAGAGGCTTTGGACCCAGTAGATGTTCCCTGAAACATCTCATTTCAATCCCATGCACTTAGGAAAATTGCCTGCAGACCTTCAGGTGCAGCAGGGCTCTGACACGGTACCTCCCCACATCCCTGTGGAGCCCCTCTCTTCTGCAGGGGACACTTCCATGAGACCATATTCCCCTTCAGTGCTGGGGGATTAGTTCTATGCTGTTAGTGCTTAACAGTAAAATGATATCTGCAAATGGTTTTTGGCTTGAATGATAACAACAACAGTGTTACCAACTATGTGAAACTATTAAGTTGGTACCAGTAAGTACTTATACTATGCAATTGTTCACACAAGAAATGCCCTAAGTGTGTGAAAGATGCTTTCTCTAAATGAAATCAAGCTCTTGAAGTATTTAGAAGTTTTTGATTTAATCATAATCAAGTTTGTATTTGAAAACAAATTTCCTTTCAAACCATTACAGAAAGACAGATAATAAATGCAGAACAGGCCTTTCAGACCAGTCACATATTAATGCATGTTAGTTGTACCTCTGTATATGTGCCACCAGTTAAATTCTTATAAAAAACTATTATTAGCATGCAGAATAATATCTTCCATTCATAGTCAAGATTTAACATATTTATACAAGAGCCCACAAAGAGTATATGACAGGAAAAATATTTTGCTTTTCCTACCCTTTCTCATGCCGTTCTGTAGCCTGCCTGCCTGCCTGCCTGCCTGCACCTGGACCTTGGCTTTTTGTGCTTTAAGGAGGGTTATAGTGGCTTGGGGAGGGGAAGACTTTCATGACTTCAAACATGGACATTAATCAAGTTTTTATCTCCTTACATAATCCTGCCTTTGATGTCACCAGATTGAAGCCTCTCAGAACAAAAAGAGAAAGCTGTGAAAAGCTTAGTTAATTTATACATACATTTAAGTGCTGCTGTTTTAATGCACTTGTGTGGCATTTTTATTGTTTTTGGCTTTGCATCCTAAAGGCAAGCTTATATCCAGCAATTATGAATGGCCCTTTCTGAACAAATTATAGAAATTTACAAATACTGTGAGATATTTAAACAATGTTATGGCTGGAGGTGTGAGGGCAGACATATCCCTAATGGCATTATTAAATCATGGGGCATTCTTTCCTTTGACCTGGAATGTGTATATTTGTCTTACATTAGGTTTATAGTAATAACTAATTAGACAAGCTACAAGACCAAAAGAGCAAGAACAGTGTGGTTGATCTTCTGTATTTCCCATATCTATATTCTCCTAACATCTCTTTCACTCTTAGGAGGAAAAAATATGGAGAAAGTTACATATATGAATGCATTGCTTTTGGAAATATTTGCAGGAGATTAATGAATCTCTCTGAGAGATGGCTGGACTTGAAAATTAGCAATACATTGCAAAGCTTTGTTCTTTTATGAAATGAGCCACTTTACTTGAAGTTGATCAAGACTAGAATATTTTCATGTGCTGATAAATTATGTGAAAGTTTGGTCCCTATATCTGAGTTCACTGAAACATAAAAACAAATGATTAAATGGAATAATATATAAGATAGACTATTTCCAAAGGAATAAAAATGTATAACTATCAAAGTGAAGTGGCTGAAAATAAAACTGTTGAGGCAAAATAGTGGAGAAGTTAAGATCATATGTTCTGAATTTGTGTTAAGGAAACCTATGCAACCCCCTTTATCAATTGCAGACAAATTGTAGGGCATCTTTAAGTATGTACATAATGAGTCTTATTTCTCCCAGTACTCTTTATACACCTATAAATCCAAATAAAATCTTATCTAAAACAAGTTTAATTTACACTTTCCACACTTAGTTTATGATCTTTCCTAAAGGGTATTAATCTTTAATTTCCACAGACATGTTCCCCCTATTTTCTGCTCTCAAATAGGAGGTTAACACATTTAGACTCTGGTTTATGTTTATTAAAAGCTGATATTTCAGACTGGATTTCTCAGGAGAAACATTGCTGGCTTTTATAACTGTTATGGCTGACCATAAAACAAATATTTGATAATAAACAGCAACCTCTGAATCACTCAGTCTGATGTACTGATGTGCCATCAGCAATTGTTTACTTATCGTTGTTTTGCACTAATCCTGCCAGTCCTTAGACACACATATAATCCTGTCCTAGTCCATGGAGACTAGGAAATATGGTGGTTAAAAATATTAGTGCGTCAAGGCTCATACAATCATTATAAAAGATTGACTCTTGATACAATCTTAGTGATAATTTTACATCAGCTGGAGGCCTTTGCTATCCCCAGTGCACCTGAAATGCTGGTAAATTATCTGCAAGAGCTTATTGCAGATGGAAGTTATCTTGAGAAATTCTGTTTTTTCCTGGTAAAGAGTGACCAGAAATAACTGGGTTGCTCCTGATTTTTTCCAAGGCTCTTCAATGTGGTGAAGAACCTCAAGATTTCACCTTACATAGCCTTGAGTACAATATGGGATCCATTAAAGAGCCAGCTAGAGGATAATTAAGGAAAACCCATTAGATAGAGTAAGGCAGTCACCTCGGATGGCATATACTGGGTGTTGGAGAACAAGGTGTTGGAGGAGAGACCCTGTGCCAAGGGGCCTTTCTCTCTGTTGCTTTCAGGTGCAATGGAGGATGTTGTCCCATCATCACTGGTTAAAATGGGAGGGGGGGGGAGGTGCCAGCTTGTTTTTTGCCTCAAGCAACACAAAATCTTAGTCTGTCCATGTCACAAATGCTTGTCTAATGGAGCCAGCTGCCTTGCAGTTTCACCACTCTGCTCTTTGGGCTTGGATCCAGGAACTACTTTCCATAAGACAAGGGTACTATCCACAAGATCCACTGCTAGTTCATCTAGCATAAGGTCCTTCTGTCTTGAAGAGTGCCCGACTTCAGCTCACTAAACTAGCTTGCTGTCTTCAGGTACATTAGAGATGCTGTACCATTCTCACTGTTGAAAAAAGACTGAATTGCCAGTCCTCTTGGTTTTTATACACAGAATGGGAGTGCTATCTTGTTTTTACCTTGGACAGCAAAAAGCCTTCGTTGGACACAAAATAACTGATGAAAGAATATCTTTGAAGCAAGGGAGGACTGCCTCTGACTGTGAAGAAAATTGCCATGTACAACCCAAAGTTATTGACTAATCTGATTATTTAAGTGAGAAGAGGCTATTATAAGAATTGTCAAATTCCTCAAGGAGGCAAAACAGTAAATTCAGTGGACACAATCAGTACACTTATATTAGAAGAACTAGACATTGTCATAAATATGACAAAGAGTGCCTCTCAAAAGGGCAGACCCATTAACTCAATAGTGGAGACTGCTGAAAGAAATAACTTGTAAGTACCTCTTACACTCTTAAACATATGACCCCACATACCTATGGGAAAATATCATTAAAATGCAGAGTATGAAAGCTTTCACTAGACACAAAAGATATTTATTTGATCTTTGAGTTACATTTTATGGTGAGCACAATTATGGAACACACAGTACAATTATAATGGAAATATAGACTGAGATGTAGCTGCATTTTAATTTACAAACAATGTATGTTACTTTTTATCATATGGATAAAAGAGATCATTCCTTGCATTAAAAAGAACAATGTTGCAACTTTCACAGCACAAGCTTATGCATGTTTCCTCAAGCATTTCTCCTTCTTTGAGGAAAATTAACTGTTTAGGAAATGAAGGGAGGAAAAAATCAAATATTTTGTGTCTGGAATTTGAAAAAAATCTCATTGAAAAATCTACCTGAGTGTTTTTGTTTTTAAATTGGGCTAACATATTACAATGATGGTCTGATAAATCATTTTTTGAAATTATGCTTTTAAATTAATGGAATTAAATAATTAGTCAAATGGAATTCTTCTGGAATGAGGATACATGAGATTATAGAACAGGAAAAGAGAATGTTGGAAAACTATGATTTTCTGAAAATAAGATAATTCTGTTTCAGAAAGCATTTGAACTTCTACACAAAAGAGTGCTTTGTGAGAGGTATGGTTTTTGTTTTGCTTTGATCAAAAATGGATTCTGCTTATTTTAAGCTAGCGTTGTTAGGCTGGATCCAGATTTTTGCTGGATCAACTATACTGGGGAATTTAACTTCCACACTCCCTTTCCATGGCAGTGCCTCCCTCCCCTGAAAGTGCTACAGGTCCATTTCTAGAGAAAGGCAAAGACCTCCTGGTGTAGTGAGAGAAGCAGGACACAAAACTAACCTCAAGGCAGGTAGCGGAATAGTGGCCAGACACTATTGGCACAGTGCAGGAAAGTGCAGCTTTGACAGTTCAAGCTGAAGTTCTGTGCCATTTTAAATCACAATATTCCCCTGATGTGAGAAGCAGCCAGCTGAATCAGTCAGCTCACCAACTTGGAAATGTGTACAGCCAGTGAGGACACTGGAGCAATTAGAGGCCTACTCTGTAATTGCTCCTGGTGTGTTCCCAAAGCCATATCTGATTGGTTCAGCTCACTGCCACTTTCACACTAGGGAAAATATTGTGATTTAAAATGAACTGGCCAAAGCTGTCTTTTACTATACTATGTACTAAGTCTTGTTACTACTGCTGTCTTCCAATGGTTGTCTGGGATGTGGGCTGCGGTCACCACAGTCATGAACACCTGTTCCTGCTCCTACTAAGAGGGCTGACGGGAATGGAGCAAATGGTTACCTTTACCTAATGTTTCCCTAACTTTCCCAACTTACTTGGGTACGCTGGACCTTTGTTCTGAAGACACCTTTAAAATACTTATTTGTTCCATTCCCGCTGTTGCATGCACTGGGAGCAAAATGTCAGGACAGCAAAGCAACCACGGTAGTGGTATGGAAGGTATGCTGTCCTTTATACAAAACTGTATAAAATTCCATACAAAACTGCCCCATACAAGACTGGCACTAAAGCAACATTTGGTAGGAATGTTAAATTCTTATTTCATGGTACATGTATTTTGTTTCATCTCCTTTTTGGGTTGGGGGGTATTGAATCTCCTTATTCTTGTATGGGCAATTACTCCTGAGTAATCCAGCCCTTCTTACTTAATACATAAGATTATTTTACTGTGATGTTTCTTATTATTATTTCTGAAGAGTAACTGTGGAAATACTCAGGCTAAGAGATTAATTTTGGATGTTCAGAACTTACTCCCAAGTAATTTGGTTTTAAATTTTGTATGCTAATCTTTTATGGTGTTTTTATTGCTGTCTGTATTTTATATTGTATAGAGCCCAGAAGGCTTTGACTAGTGGGTGGTGTAGAAGTTAATCAATCATTCAGTTATTCATTCTGGGGAATGGAATATGGATTTTTGTATTGTTACTCACTATTACTTTTGAGGAGTTATAGGGAGGGGTATATGTGAAGTTCCTTAGTGAAGGATGGATTTTGGATGGTTTCTGTGTGGCTCTATCATCACCATCATCATCTCTCAGTGGCTCCTTTTGCTATGGTTGTTACTAGGTTCCAAAACCTGCTTTTCTGTGTTGCTCGGAGGGTATCATTATCATAACCATTTTGTCTGGCTTTGTATATTCCCACTCCCTACTTTGCACTTATGATCTTAAAGTCACTTGATTCTCTCTGTAATGGGAGTTTTATGGAACAGGATGATGTGTGGCCAAATAATCATTTGTGTGTGAACCCAACCCTATATAAACAAAAAGTGAAAATGTACAAGTGGATCCCAGGTTGCAATTTGGGAAACAGAGGTGAGTCTTTGATCTGAACAGGTGTAAGTCCACTGATTTATTCATATAGGGTTCCAAACCATTGTTTAAAATACCTTACAGTACAGTGGCATTATAAACATTGCCCTGTTAAAGAAAGAAAATAATAATAGATATTATGATTCCAGAAAACTCGTATTTTACTCTCATGAAACCATTTCATGATGTTCAAGAATTAATAGCTTTTGGCAGTAAGATTGTACACTGCTTAGGGTGTCAAAATACCTTGAGATAGCCCTGCCTACAGAGAGAATTGGGAGGCCCTGCTGGTGAAGGAGTGAAGGAGATCAACATAAGAGACTTCTAATTACAACCTTTATTATGTTATTACAGGCCAGCCAGGCTGGCTTTGTGGTACAAAAGAAGTCTTGCAGAAGTTGTTAACAAAAGACAGCCATCAAGTTAAAACTCATGCTAAGAAGTTGATTCTAAACTGAATCCCTCTCCTCCCTTCCCAACCAAATGGAGTTAGCTACATCTTCAGGGAAGTTCTCACTTACTGTGGGTCAGGTGGTAGGAATTATTATTATTACATTACATTTCTATACCACCCATAGCTGAAGCTTTCTGGGTGGTTCACAACATTTAAGTCACCCATCTAGATTTCAACCAGGCCTGACCATGCTTAGATTCCAAAATTAGGCAGGATTAGGCACTTCAAGCTATATGGAAGCATATAGGAATGACAGACATCACTCTGTTGGCCAGCTCTTTTGAGCTAGCTTTGGAAAATAAGACTAGTTTTGCTAAATTCCTTCCCTTCTGGTCACCCATGTACAACAGTGTCTCTTCTCAAACCAGAGATTATCTGTATGTGGCTTATCTTGGAGTATACTGGTCTTAGTATATCAGCTAAGAATTTCAACCCCTCCTCTTCTTCCAGTTCAGATCCAGAATTTGAGGAAACCAACTTGGAATGTTGCATTTTGGAAGAAGAAAGCTGAGTCTCTATAAATGTATATAGAAGGAAATGACTCCAAAATTCAGATGGGGAAAATTTCCGTAGGCAGAGCCCTTCCTTTTGTAGGAAGGCAGATACTGAATCTAATGCATTTTCTTTGGTTTTTGTTGTTTTTATAAGTTTTATCACATTGCATCATTGCATTCAAGTTGTAAGCAGAAACCTATGGAAGGTCAGGATATACATTTTCTTTCAATTCCAGAAGGATTTGGGAATTCTTATTATGGAATAAGTTCTTCAGGGAGGTGTGCCTGGTGCTGACTCTGTACTTATTTCAGCACCCAATTTAAAACTTTTTATTTTTCCAGCATTTTAATGTTTAATATAACTGTTTAATTAATTGTTAAATTCATGGATTTTATATTGGCTTTTATCTTATTAGTCATTGGCGTGATGTAATTTGGTTTTACTATATATCTTATTAGGGAAGTCTTTTAATCACTCTGTGATATCTTCTGATAGATTGTGTTACTTTGTAATATATTGTATGTTTTAGGAGAGTTAATGTGGCTAGTCCAATGAGTTATAAAAACCTTAAATAAATAAATAGGGGAGGGCAAGAAATCAATCATTCTGCTTCATTAGAACCACTTTTCACAAGCCATAAGATGGTCTGAATTCAGTTTGCACACAGCACACTGCTGGCACAAAATTCCAATGCTACTTGCTGAACAAAAACAAATTCAGATTATGTTTTTATATTTGATGGAAGGATGTCTTGATACAAAGACTAGAAAAGAAAGACACTTTGATTCTGTTTTTTAAAAAATTTCACTACGGGCATAATGAAAACTCTGTGTGTGTATGGAGGGGTGCGGGCGCATGCATGCAGACACACGCACACACATATAGGAAAAATACTGTAACACAGTGGTTTATTATATTTGGAAAGTAATAATCAAAAGGTTGAAATGTCTTATTTCTATTGAATACATACCATGCCATGAATAACATATATTTCATTTAAAAAAAGATCAATGTTACATTTAAAAATCTTTTAAATATGAATGTCTAAATGAATAAAATATGAGCACATCAATAAATCATCCTGTTTTTGTAAAACCTGAGTATAAAATAGAAGTTTGCATTTGTTCTTGATATGTGAATGGCAATGGAATTCAAGATAAGGAATTAATCATAATTACAGTGACAATGATGGGTCTGAAACAATAAATGCTTAACAACGAGAAATAATGCTCATCCATAATGAACTGCTTAATACATTAATATTCTCATTAAAACAAGCCTTATCTTAATAGGTTCAAGACAAAGTTGATCTAACTTTTTATTTGTGTTCTCTATTTTTATCAATTTCCATGTAAGTGGTATATTATATGGAAAATTAAATAAATCATTAAAACATATACTAATTGCATGTATATATTCGCATAGCTAATTCCCCCAAGCAATATTGTGGTTATAAGTTGTCAGTGTGCATATTAATTCATCATAGCAACTAAGTCATGTTCATTTATTTGCTAGTAGCCGTTGGAAAAACAGATTTGTAAGCACGCACTGCCCCTATTTGAAAGTGCAACAAGGCCAAGTATTAGTTTCCTGCTGTTTATCAAGATTTGAAAATTAGTAATTACTGTTCTAAGTGACAGGATTTTCATATGCATGAGCATTTATTAATGTGTGCTAAGTAGTGCAGCAAATGATGTTTTGTACTTTCATCACTAATTGCACTGTATGTATAAGCCAAAAATGTAAAAAATAAAAAATGTGGTGGTGGTGGGCAACTACATTCTATACTGCTCAATAGCCAAAGTTCTCTGGGCAGTTAAGAGTTAAGCCTCCAAAATATAAAATGATACAATAGAAAGCTTTTAAAAGTTAAAAGAAATGTTGCTAATAGTGGTAATAGATCTGTGATGGCTGGATCATACATGCAATTTACCTCTCATTGCTGTTGTAATCAAATGATTAAAATATGTGTGAACTTATCCTGAGCCCCTGGTAACTCCAGGTGATAATGGATGAGGATAGCTGCAGACAATTAATGAGCAACTGTCTGGGTTTCATATGAACAGTGCCTGAAGAATTCTCCCTGCATTCTTACCTGCTAAGGTGAGGAAGGCCTGAGGGACTGGGAGAAGTTGTGCCACCCACAGCCAGTGGAGGTGGAAGCAGATGGAGCAGTCAGTGGCTGTGGGCAATGCCTGGCCTTCATACAATCTCAAGAGAACAATCTTCATGTGCTTTTTGTCATTGTGAGATTAAAAAGCAAGACACTAAAATGGTTTTGTATGACGTGCTACAATTTATCATGAATTATTTAATCCATGATGAGTAGTGGCACCTGCAGGAACCATTTTGTATATACAAGCTCCAGTCTGGGTCACCCAGTTCCAGCCACTGGAGTTCTAGCATTATGAGGGAGTTGCTTAACCTATGCATAACTCTGACCAGGTTTGAATGGCATGACAACCAACCAGTCAAGGAATTCATTATCAAAATTGTGGAAGGCACAGACCAATATTCCATGAGAGTAAGTTAACCCATGATGGGCTACTGTATTGTGCAAATCAGTCCTTGGTTAACACATTCTGGCTATACATTGGGAAGGCAGTGCAACCACACACACCCTTCCCATTTGATAACAGATTACACTAGGCATTGACTGGTCAAGCTGTAGAAGGCCAGGAGCTTTTCTTTTCTTTCTTTTTTGTTTTGTCATGCCATTCTGATTGGCTGAGAATGTGCATTTCTGTACATTGCCTTTCTGAAAGGCAATTCCTCTGTCAGTTACAAGAGTGTTCCCTTGTCAATCTTACCAATATTATTCACCATAACCTGCAGATAGGAAAGTTATGGGCAGTAACGGGTTATGGGCCATGGGTCACCCCCCCCCAGGAAAATCCATTTCTACCCCACTACTGAGAGCACTGCACCCAAGTTCAAATGAAACAGAAGTCTGATGAGGTTCAACTCCATGAATTCAGTCCTCACAAGAGGGATAGAACTCATGAGAGGGATGCCCTCTCCCAGATGTATTGCTTCCAATTGCTAATGCAATTATAGCAATTAATTGATCAATTTCTGGTGAAAGTTCATCCCAAATTTGTAGCCTGCCTCTTCTTCAGCATTCTACAATGAATCCTATAGCTTAATGTAACATGTAATGTTATCTGAGATCCCTAGTACTATCCATCAGCTACAGTTAAAGCATCATGTGTAAACCCTAGGATAATCCATGCCTTGCACACAAAATATCCTCGTTAGCAAACATATCCAGCCAGCCAATAACTGCTTTGGAAGGCTGTAGTGCAAGACCCCTTCTTACCTACCAATGCTTCTACTTGCTTTAAGTGATGGGTGCATGAGGGGATAGAAATACAATAGAACAATAGTCTTGTCATTCACTTTGATGAATACTAAGAACCACCTTTGAAGAAAATTTTCAACTGCACTTGTCCATGCACAGTGCACATGGGCCTAGCATCAAAAGCTGGCATATTTAAGGAACTGCAAGGACAAGTGGCACCTATGGTCACCATACTGCCTATGTAAATTCCAATTGCATCTTGTCATGTCATGTTACCCCTGCAAAGACAGGTTAAACCACCCTCAAAGCTGAAAAGTCAATGGGTTGTAGGTGCTTTGTAACCATGCCCACCCTCACTGGGTTCACATGACATGACAAACCATGGTCATGGTTTGAATAGTCACACTAGCCATCCACATGCACTGCTAGGCTTCGGCGGCTACTTAATTCATGATAGTTTAATCCATGTAATCATTTGGAAAGTTTGCTTTTGATTTAAAATGCCTAATTGATCAGGGTCTATACCCCATAGCTTTAATTTCTTAACAAGAGAGGAGATCCCTATTGGAAGTATGGAGACACAAGATAATGTGTCAAGTGTCACAATCCATAATATATGCATAGTCAAAACCTTATGGAGTTCAGCCAGGCCATTGTCTCCAGCTGGGATTGTCCAGTCTTTAAGCACAGTACTGAATAGGGGACACACTGCAGTAATCCCAAGATTTTCTGAAGGAACAAGGATTATATCCATTCAATTGAATGATTCAGCTTAGCATGAGATGTGAAGAGGCCCACAGAAAGAGAACTGAGGTCCTTATAACTTCAGCTAAAAAGAAGACAAATCTCTCCCCCCCCCCTCAAAAAAACCCCCATCAGTATTCAGCCTGTTCATAAATGCTTTATACCAAAAACAGTCTACCCACACAAATCCCTACTATAAAGTATAGATTATCAACTTTAGGGTTGTGGGATACAGGACATATAGAAAAGGTGTGTATATAATCCATGTGCACTGTTAATCAAACCATATTTGTCAGTGTGAGGACTGGAATTAACATTTGTTACATCTGAGCACAATAACCTCTAAGAAACCACTACTAATACCTGCATTCCAGGAAATCTTACCAAGCATAAACAGCACTGCAACTGACAAGTAGTTTCATAGTTTCTAAATTTTACAATATAAAACACTGTTGCTTTAAAAAAGAACTGACCTTTTTTAAAGCTACATAAAACAGCCCCCAAGCTCTTCCTTGAGAGTACTTCAAACTGAAGTCCAAAAGTCAAACTGGTTTCAGATACATTGCTGTGAAATAAAGTAGAATTCAAGGTACTCCACTATGTTGCAAAGTGCCTCTTAGAAATAAATGTAGATAAGTGAAATATTTTGTGAAATAGTTATAAGCAAGAACACATAGTTTATAAATATCTCAGGTATTTTTGATAAATTGAAGGTCGTTGCCATAAGATGTTATGATAATAAATCTGACTTATCAACATATTCTCCTGGTACTAAGAACATGGCCTCCTGAGATCATTTATCTCCAGTTCATTATCTTGTCCACTTTATTCAGCAGCCCCACTCATGCTCAATTGGGTTTGAATAGCTTTTAGCTGCTGAAGTCTTCTCCAATTTTGACATAATCTTTTACTTGTTCTTTAATAAGAAGTTGAGACCTACTTTATTCGTTATCTAGATAATTGAGCTGTTGTCAGTGCTCATTGTTCCTTACTTGTGATTCCCCTACATTATTTTTAAACACTGAATAATACCTGAAAGGGTTCTGCCTGTTAATTTAACTGTCATGGCTATTTTATAAAGGCAGGTTTATATACTTTTAAGAAAATAATAGCTGGATCGTAAGAAAGGGATTTAAAGACCTCTGCAAACTTTGGTCCTTATCAGGGTTGGTTGTAAGCACACCATTAAAAGCAGATAACATGCAGCCTGAAATCTGCTTGATTCAAGTTGACTTGAGCAAACTGGGTTACTGAGTAGACTATAAAGATCATCAAATGCTATTTTAGTTTAACTGTCACAATACTTTTCCTTGCTTGAGTATCCTGGAAAATGCAAAATTACCATGATAAAATGAACTAAGAGCAAAACTTTATGAGCATGAAAGACATCTGCAATATGTATCTAAACCTAGTTGTTTGGCTACCAGGATTAGATAGCAGCCATATATCTTGCTTCAGTGTGGGACAGGTTTTCCCACGTCTATTTCTGTCACCTCATTTCTGGACAACCAGATCCTAGCTTCAAGCCTTGAAATAGTCACACTTTTCTGTCATCCTACATAATCTATAGGTAGGGATGTCAGAGAAATCCACAATATATACCAATATGTTTGGATTTCTATGAATCCTGCCTGTGGATTCCACAGCTGTCTAGCTTTTTCTAAGTTGTACAGATACCACAAACTTAGGAGCCATATTTGGTTTTACTTTTGGTGGAATTTGCACAGATTCATACTTGTGTTAAGATGCAAAAGTGCTCGTGTGAACTTGCATAAGTGGAGCAAAGTAATTGTACATCCCTAAAACAAATGTGGTTATACCAATGAGCAGATGACAGATTGAAAAGATACCTGACATTCATAGAAACATAGAAACAGAGCGAGTCAGAAGGGGCCTCCCAGGCCATCTAGCCTGACCCTCGGCTCCAGCAGGCTCTGCTCATGACATGCCCACCATGTGCATGTCCAGCCTATCTTTCAACACCCTCACCGATGGGGCCTCAACCACCTCCTGTGGAAGCCTATTCCACACCCTCGGGGTCCTAACTGTCAGGAAGTGCTTCCTGGCATCCAAATGGAACCTTGGCTCCCTGAGCTTTGCTCCGTTGGAGCGTGTCCTGTCTTCCTCTGCAGGGGAGAACAGGTCTCTACCCACCTCCGTGTGACATCCCCTCACATACCTGTATGTTGCCAACATATCCCCTTGGAGTCTCCTCTTGTCCAAGCTGAAGAGACCCAGTTCCCTCAGTCTAGCCTCATATCCCATCCCCTGCAAACTGGCCACCAACCTTGTGGCCCTACGCTGCACTGACTCTAACCTGGCTATATCCTTTCTGTAATGAGGGGCCCAAAACTGAGCACAATACGCCAGTTGCGGGTGCACCAGAGTCGTATAGAGTGGTAGTAATACCTCTCTCGATCTAGAAGCCACACTTCTGGCTATGCAACCAAGGGTGACGTTCGCCCTGTTGACCACTGCATCACACTGCTGAATCAAGTTTAGCCTGCAGTCAACCAGTACCCCGAGGTCCCGTTCACAAGTGCTGCTCTCCAGCCACTTGTCCCCTAACCTGTACTTATGACACCTATTCCTATGCCCCAAGTGCAAGACCTTGCACTTATCCACATTGAACACCATCCTGCCCACTTCCATAGTCTGTCCAGATGCTTTTGGATCTGGAGTACCTGATCCTCAGTTGTGGCCACTGCTCCAGTTTTAGCATCATCTGTGAATTTGATCAGCAGACTGTTCACCCCTTCTTTCATGTCATTTATGAAAAGATTAAACAGGATTGGCCCCAGGACAGAGCCCTGGGGGACCCCACTTTTCACTGGCCGCCATCCTGATGATTCCCCACTAATGGTTACCCTCTGCTTTCGGTCAGTCAACCATGCCCTAATCCACCGGACAGTGCTTTGGTGTATCCCAAAACTCCTCAGTTTCTCCACCAGGATATCATGGGGCACTTTGTCAAAGGCCTTGCTGAAATCCAGGTAAACCACATTCATTGCATCCCCTCCATCTAGCCATCTCAAAACCTTGTCATAGAATTCCACAAGGTTTGCCTGGCAGGACCTGTTTTTACGGAAGCCGTGTTGTGTGGCTGTCAGGCTCCCTTCCCTGTCTAGCATCACTAGATCTCTATTATGAGCCTTTCCATTGCTTTTCCTACAATGGACATAAGGCTAACAGGTCTGTAATTCCCCATGTCCCTTCTACTACCCTTTTTGAAAATTGGGTCCACTGATGCCATCCTCCAGTCCTCTGGAACTTCACCCGTTCTCCACGAGGCCTCAAAAATGGAGGCCAGCAGGCATGAGAGAACCCCTGCCAACTCTCTAAGTACTCTCGGGCGTAACCTGTCAGGGCCTGGTGCCTTTGTAATGTCCAATGCCCTGAGGAGTCCCTTGACTTCTAGGGGAGGTGACTCTAATCAGTGCCCCTAAGTCCCCAGCGTCATCTAATCTCCTATGCGGATATCCCCCATCCTGCTTTGGGGAGAACACAGAGGCAAAATAGTCATTTAACATCTGTGCCTGTTCCCTCATATCAGTCACTGGATCTCCTTCCTCCTTATTTAGTGGTCCCACCACTTGTCTCCCCTTCCGCTTCCTATTTACATGCTGAAAGAAGCCCTTTTTGTTGCTCTTGATATTCTTGGCAAGTCTCAGCTCGTAATCAGCCTTAGCCTTGCGAAGAATCCTTCTGCAACAGGCCTCTTCCTCCCGGTATACCCTTTTGTCTATTTGCCCCAGTACCCATTTCCTACGGAGATTCCTCTTTTGTCTAACCACCTCCTTTCGCATCCATGGCGGCGCTCTCCTCTCCCTCCCCACCTTACTAACTAGAGGTATGTCAAGTGCCTCCAAAACCTCCCTTTTGAGTGCCATCCACCCCTCCTCAACTTGCTTGCCTTCCAGTAACCTATCCCAGGAGAATAGGATAGGTTTCCATTCTGTGAAACAGAGATGGAATGGCAAAGGAGACTGAAATTGTAAAAGTGGCACAGACAAACTTTGATTCTAACAAATGTTGTAATTACAAATATTACTATTCCACCATGGCAAGCAAATCTGTGCATCCCTAACTAGAGGTGCACTGAGGAGCCCAGGCACCATGTCCATAATGAAGTCAGTGTATTCGGGATCAAACAGTTCTCAACCGGATTGCTGGCCTACTCTCTTAATTCAGCTGGCTCAAGGGGTGGGTTGGACAGCCACAGAGTGCTTGCTATATTCACCACAACAGTTTAACTAACCCTCAGCCTGCAAGGATCCCTGCCAGCTATGGTTCTTGTTCAACAATGCCAGTAAGCCAAGAGACCTTCATCATCTGAGTTGAGTTTTTCATAATAGATTCGAAAAACAAACAAACCCCCTGTCCATCCATTTAATTGAGGAGGTAGAAAAAGGGCTTCTGCTGCAAACAGTGACCAGCTAGACTTGCTCTGCCTTGTTGAGGGAGAGTGATCCATCACACTAATTGAAGAACTTAGCGGGGAGTCAGCTCAGACAACATGTGCCTAGCCTGTGTTCTGGTGAGACACTGAAATATCACCACAGAATTTAATGACTCTGGTTACTAGGACTGGATTTCAGAAGGGGTTATTAGGTTTCTACTTCAAGGCAGATGAAGTGCTAAGGAATGATAAACACCTCTTGATACAGGGTGTTTCATAAAGTACGCAGTTTTTGAATTGCGTGGTATTTTTTTGTTTGAAGATTGTCAGCACTGCTCCTATCATTTTCACTCCAATTAGAAGACCATTTGTCGTTTTTCCATTTAGTAGCCATGGAGCGGTTCAGTATCGAGCAACACATTCTTATTGTGAAAACTCATTACAAAAACGGGGAGTGCTACGCAGAGACTGTCCGTAAACTTCATGCGATCTTTGGACGTGACAATGCCCCTACTGCAACAACAGTTTCGATGTTAGTACAGAAATTCGAAGAATCTGGCTTAGTTGCAACCAGAAATCGCCCAGTTGAAACCATACGGGTAATCGGCGAAATCAACAGGGACGTCTGCAAAAGAGTTGTTGTTAATTTCAACAATCGGATGACTGCCTGCAGAGAAAGTGGAGGTGGACATATGCTTGATATCATTTTTCATTATTAAATCGAAGTATATGTTGAATGAAATTAAATCAAAATTTTGAATTTTCCTTCGATTTTGGCGGAGTTATTGCATTTTTAAAAACTGCGTACTTATGAAACACCCTGTAAAAGAAATGGGAGGGTTTCTGCTCTTTATCAACAAGTTGCCCAGTAGATTTATAATTGCCTTCATAATTTTCCAGCATACCTAGTTTTCATGGAAAGATCTTTTGCTTCAGATGACTCAGCTTTGGGAAGGTTGTAGTAGCACTGACAATAATTCATTGTCATGCATTACCTTGTAAAAAAGGGATGCAGGTGGCGCAGTGGTTTAAACTGCTGTGCTGCTGGGCTGGTGGACCGAAAGGTTGCCGGTTCAAGTCTGCACAATGGGGTGAGTTCCCATTGCTCCGTCCCAGCTCCTGCCAACCTTGCAGTTTGAAAGCATGCAAATACAATTAGATAAAAAGATACCACCTCGGTGGGAAAGGTAACAGCGTTCTGTGCACTTTGGTATTTAGTCATGCTGGCCACATGACCGCAGAAACTGTCTGTGGACAAACGCTGGCTCCCTCGGCTAGGAAACAGAGATGAGCACCGCCCTCTAGAGTCAGACATGGTCAAGGGGAAACCTTTACCTTTGTCTTTACCTTACCTTGTAAAAAATACCAGAATACTAGTGGCTTCTTAAAATGCACCTGCAGTACTTTAGTATAGACTATCTTTTCCTCTGTTTCTGAACTTCAGACTATAAATGCTGTTCCTTATGTTGTCAAAACAGCACCATCCATGCACAATGTAGAATTATCAGCAAGTCTGGGGAAACCCCAAGGTTTTCAGAAGTACCAAAATCTTTGGGGTGGGGGGGATTAAGCAGCTGCAGATTGATGACTGGTAGTGGTAGTGAGACTTGAGAAGCAGGGAATAGAATAGAGAAGCTGAATCACTGAGGATACAGGTCCCACTTGTTACAGGTCCCACTTGTTATACATTATTATGAACCAAGTCCAGGATCCCAGCAGCTGTGCAGATACAAATGCAATCACACAATGGTTATTGGCTTTATGAATTGAGGAGTCTTGATACTACTTGACATTCATTCCCAATTACCAGGTTCAGGTTTGTTTCCCTCAGTGAGCAATAGTATAGAATACCTTACAAAATTGAGTGGCTAGTATGTACTTAATAAGAGCATAAGTGGTACGCTTCACTTCTTGGAAGGACCTGGGTTAGCTGATACCAACAACAAGACATTAAATTATATTTGATTTCGGTATTTGAAATA
This sequence comes from Varanus komodoensis, assembly GCF_004798865.1. Taxonomy (NCBI): domain Eukaryota; kingdom Metazoa; phylum Chordata; class Lepidosauria; order Squamata; family Varanidae; genus Varanus; species Varanus komodoensis. The sequence continues at coordinate 46,815,324 of NW_025336087.1, read as the reverse complement.
TAACTTGCTTTTGTTTTATTTTCTTCATAGTTGTCACTGGAGAGACACTCACGCTTTTATTACAGCAATAAAACCTCTTGTAATGATGTCTTTTCTAAATGAAAGAGGCATCGGCCCTATGAGTCTGCACAAAAGCAGTCCTATGAGTGTTAATTGCCTTTTCCACACTTTTCAGTTTCAGAAACTGTTTCTATTAAGCAGAAGCCACAAAGAGGTATTAGAGACAGGTAATTTGCATTCAGAGAAATATAAAAGGGTGCTAAATATATTTGAGAAATAATAGTGCTGACCAGCAGCATTACATAACTTTGTTTAATGAACCGAGCCTGCAAAACACCTCCTCAATTCATAGGGTGCTCCTATACATGTTGATTCAGAAGCTCCATTCAGTTTACTAGAACTTACTCTTGGGTAAGTGGATACAGGATTGCAGACTGGGATCTTATGCTCTCCCAATACTCCCCCCGTTTTTTCTTTAGTTTTGTTTGATTGGTTTTTGTATTCAACACAGCATCTATGAACACCACAGTGCCATGGACAACTCCCTAGTTGCTTGTTGGGTTCCTGGCCCCTCCTCCCTGTTCTGTTCTTTTTAATTATTTATTAATTATTTATTTATTAAAACATTTCTATGCCGCCCCTTGCCGAAGCCTCGGGGCGGCTCACAACATTATAAATAACTGGGGGCCTGGTACACTGAAGAGTGAACCACCAGCTACAAATACCATCATCCCCCTTTGACTAGACTATTGCAGTTCCATTTGTATTTTCAAAGGGAGAGGATCCATGGCTTCTTCATTCCAGCAGGTCTTGCTCCTCTCCAAGATCCCCCCCCCCCACACACACCTCAGTAAATGCAACCTAATCTGATTAAGGCTGCAGTATGAGACACGTTTTATTATGAACAAAATCTACTACATTTACAGGATGGTTACATTTTGCTGGCTGGACTTTATCCATCATACCCATGAAAGACCCTCATTCTCTAAAGAACATTAGAACATAAGAAAAGCCATGCTGGAGGCACCATCCAATCCAGCACTCTTTTCACATGGTGACAAACTAACTGCCCACAAATTTCTTCAAGCAGGATGGGAACAAGAGTTCCCCATGACCAAGCACCTCAGAAATTGTTGTAGGCTGCATACCACTTCGGATAACAAAGTAGCGCATGGCCAGCAAAGCTAGTAGCCATTGATAGCCTTCTCCTTCAATCCCCCTTTAAAGTCATTCATATTGATGGCCATCACTACCTCCTGACCACTGAATTCCATAGTTTATCTGAATCTCCCACTAATCAACTTCATGGGATGGCCTGGGGTTGCCCCATGCCATGCATGCTTTTAAACATCTCTACCCTTACTCATCTTTTTATAACTTAAACAGGCCATGTTTTGGTAACTATTTCATTCAGCGGAGTTGCTTCAATCATTTTAATTGCCTTTCTCTGTACCCAAATTCACCCTCTTGGAACACTGCCTAATTTTATATATTCTGTAAAGTGCTACTGTTGCTTTTTGAGAGAATTTAACTCCACACATACTGAATTACATTCCTTAACATTCTCCAGGGCTCAAACAAAATCAAAGGAATCCTTATGAAAACTGAAAGCAGTACATATATTCCTTCGATTAAAAAAAAGTCTTAATTCTGTTTAGTCGTGGGGTAAAAGACTGAGTAATCCTATGTTTATGTGGAACTAAGTTGCAATGTGTCTACTCACTTATAAGTTTAATAGAATTGCGTCCTTAAAGTAATAAAGTAAGTTTAAGATGAGAAAGTGTTAAATATATTTCAATTTTGCCTCAAATTGCCTTTTTTGCCACACTGCTTCAAAATGTCTTGATACTGTACGTCTCTCATTATGCGGGAATGTTTAAAATAGACTGCTAAATGAAGTGCCACGGACATTAGGAAGGCTGATGGACATATTCAAGTGCTTAACAACACTTTAAATGTTCACAGCATGCAGGAGTTTGTATAATTTTATCACAAATGGTGCTTTGACTAAATCTGGATTCAGACAATCAATAAATCCACTAGATTTGCACCAGCATATCAGCTCAGAAACCAAAATTAGAATTAAAAATGCCTTTGCTTGCTAGCAGAAATGCAACTTTTCTGGCAGGAACTTTCAAAGCCTAAGAGCAAGTCTTGGTAAAGCCCTCTCTGATATTCCCACCAAATGTCCCTCTGACAGCCATGTAGCAGAGAGAAGGACCTTTCCCAAGAATCTTAAAATCTGGCTAAGCAAAGGGGAAAATGGCAGCCTTTCAAACCGCCTGCTCCCATGTCATATAGAGCTTTATAAGACACGGCCAGCACTTCAACTTTTTCGTGTGGTAGCTGCCACCATGTAGACAAATGCCTGTGTGCTGCAGTTTCCCAAGCAAAGGTATGTAAGACACATGTCTCTTTTAGTCACTCGTAAGAGAAAAATCTCCCAGCTTCTGCTGTGAAGCCAGTCACCCAGGGAAGCTTTAAAAAAATAACAATCAGTTCAGGACAAGCTTATAATAGGTACTAACCCAACCCTGTATTGTAAGAACGATAGCCTTTAGCTTAGTGTATTATTTATGTGATTTAGCACAGGCTGGTAGAATTTTGTCAAGAGAATACAATGGTCATAGCAAACACTCTTTTCCAACAACCCAAAAGATGACTGTACACATGGACATCACCAGACTGTCAACACAGAAATCAGATTGACTATGTGCTCTGCAGCCAAAGATGGAAAAACTCTATACAGTCAATAAAAACAAGACCAGGAGCTGACTGTGGCTCAGATCATGAGCTTCTTGTTGCTAAATTTAGGCTTAAATTGAAGAAAGTAGGGAAAAGCACTAGGCCACTCAGGTATGACCTAAATCATATTCCTGATGAATATACAGTAGAGGTGACAAATAGATTTAAGGAATTAGATCTGATAGACAGAGTGCCTGAAGAACTATGGATGAAAGTTCGCAACATTGTACAAGAGGTAGCAACTAAAACCATCCCAAAGAAAAAGAAATGCAAGAAAGCAAAATGGCTGTCTGAGGAAGTTTTACAAGTAGCTGAGGAAAGAAGGGAAGCGAAAGGCAAGGAAGAAAGAGAAGGATACATCCAACTGAATGCAGAACCATAGAATAGCTAGAAGAGATAAGAAGGCCTTCTTCAATGAACAGTGTAAAGAAATAGAAGACAACAAAAGAATAGGGAGGACCAGAGATCTCTTCAAGAAAACTGGAGATATGAACGGGACATTTCATGCAAACATAGGAATGATAAAGGACCAAAATGGCAGGGACCTAACAGATGGAGAAGAGATTAAGAAGATGTGGCAAGATTATACAGAAGACCTATACAAGAAAGAGCTTAACGTCCCTGATAACCACGATGGGGTGGTCACTGACCTCGAGCCAGACATCCTGGAATGTGAAGTCAAATGGGCCTTAGGAAGTCTGAGCAACAACAAAGCTAGTGGAGGCGACAGTATTCCAGCTGAGCTATTCAAAATCCTAAAAGACGATGCAGTAAAAGTGCTACACTCAATATTTTATTTATTTATTTATTAAAACATTTCTATGCCGCCCCTTGCCGAAGCCGCAGGGCGGCTTACAACACAATAAAATACAATAAAATACAAAAATAACAATATAACATTAACAATATAAAATAAATAACAATGTAAAAGAAGTCACCCTGGCCAGATAAATAAGCAAATATTGTTAACAATTAAAATGACGTTTAAATAAAAAGGTCTTCACCTGGCGCCGAAAAACAAATAACGATGGTGCCAAGCGGACCTCTCTGGGGAGCGCATTCCATAGATTGGGTGCCACCGCAGAGAAAGCCCTCCTCCAAATACTTACCCTCTTAATTTCCTTCACGGAGGGTTCCCGGAGAAGGGCCTCTCCCGCTGATCTCAAGGGGTGGGCGGGCATATATGGACGTAAGCGCTCCTTCAGGTAACCAGGACCCAAGCCGTTAAGGGCTTTATAGGTCATCACCAACACCTTGAATTGGGCCCGGACTTCAATGGGAAGCCAGTGAAGCTGACGGAGAACATGTGAACATAATGCCCAGTCCCCGTCAGCAGCCTCGCAGCTCTATTTTGAACCAATTGAAGTATCCGGACTGTCTTCAAGGGAAGCCCCACGTAAAGCGCGTTACAGAAGTCATATTGGCATACAATATGCCAGCAAATTTGGAAAACTCAACAGTGGCCACAGGATTGGAAAAGGTCAGTTTACATTCCAATCCCAAAGAAGGGCAATGCCAAAGAATGTTCAAACTACCGCACCATTGCACTCATTTCACATGCTAGCAAAGCATGTGTTGTAAGCCGCCCCGAGGCTTCGGCGAATGGGGTGGCATAAAAATGTTTCAATAAAATAAATAAATAAATAAATAAAGATATGTTCAAAATCCTACAAGCTAGGCTCCACCAGAGAACTACCAGAAGTACAGGAGGGATTTCGAAGAGGCAGAGGAACTAGAGATCAAATCGCCAACATACGCTGGATCATGGAGAAAGCTAGGGAGTTCCAGAAAAACATCTACTTGTGCTTCATTGACTATGCTAAAGCCTTGTGTAGATCACAACAAACTGTGGCAAGTTCTTAAAAAGATGGGAGTACCAGACCATCTTATTTGTCTCTTGAGAAACCTATATGCGGGTCAAGAAGCAACAGTGAGAACTTGATACGGAGCCACTGATTGGTTCAAAATTGAGAAAGGAGTTCGGCAAGGCTACATACTGTTACCCTGCCTATTTAACTTATATGCAGAGCACATCATGAGAAAGGTGGGGCTAGATGAATCACCAGTTGGAATTAAGATTTCCAGCAGAAATATCAACAACTTCAGATATGCAGATGATACCAATCTAACAGCAGAAAGTGAAGAGGAACTAAAGAGCCTCTTGATGCGGATGAAGGAGGAGAGTGCAAAAGTTGGCTTGAAACTCAACATTAAGAAAACTAAGATCATGGCATCCGGCCCTATCACTTCTTGGCAGATAGATGGGGAAGAAATGGAGGTAGTGAAAGATTTTATTTTCCTGGGCTCCAAGATCACTGCAGACGGAGACTGCAGCCAAGAAATTAAAAGACGCTTGCTCCTGGGGAGGAAAACTATGGCAAATCTAGACAGCATACTAAAAAGCAGAGACATCACCCTGCCGACAAAAGTGCGTATAGTCAAGGCTATGGTTTTCCCAGTTGCAATTTACGGGAAAGCTGGACCATAAGGAAGGCTGAGCGCCAAAGGATTAAGGCCTTTGAATTGTGGTGCTGGAGGAGACTCCTGTGAGTCCTTTGGACTGCAAGGAGATCAAACTGGTCAGTCCGAGAGGAGATCAACCCTGACTGTCCTTTAGAAGGCCACATACTTAAGATGAAACTCAAGTACTTTAGCCACCTAATGAGAAGGAAAGACTCACTGGAGAAGAGCCTAATGATGGGAACAATTGACGGCGAAAGAAGAAGGGGACAGCAGAGAATGAGGTGGCTAGATCGAGTCACTGAAGCAGTCGGGGTGAGCTTAAGTGGACTCGGGGTGAGCTTAAGTGGACTCCGGGGGATGGTGAAGAACAGAAAGGCCTGGAGGAATGTTTTCCATGGGGTCACAATGGGTCGGACACGACTTCACAACTAACAACAGCAACCTCTTTTAATGCTAATCTTTGCAAAAGACTCTATCTGTTTGATATTGACAGTCTTCCATTTTCATGTCTGCTCGATGGTATTGATGCTAACAGGAGCCACTGCTACTTCTTTGTATCTCTCAGATCACTTTCTGATAATGGGACATGCCTCAAAAACAAAGAATGCGGTTCAGCACCTACTGCCATCTACTGGCCATACAAAAAGAAGCAAGCTTTTTTTTTTTAAGCTAAAGGTGAAGGAAAAGTATTCACTCACAATTTAGTATGAACAATTGCCTACTGAATAAACAAAATTGTCAGTTAACCTGCAGTACAAACAAATCCTCTTTTGCAGCCTTGAAATTATAAATGTCACCAAATTTTAATCTGCTAACATAACAAATACATAGCATTAGGATTTTAAAACTACTGCTGTTTTCATCATTGCTGTGGCATTGTTTGAGGTGTGGAATTATTTGAAGCAATAAAAATTGCTGTGATAATGTGCAATTATCTATAGGAACATTAGCTTCCATTTGGTTTTGCATTCATGTTTATGCATATCTCATGACCCATCTCTGATTGAATTAAGTGTTTGTACTTACTGCTGCAGGTGCACATGCACGCATGTGGGGGTTGCACTCTGTTTTCTACTAACTTTATTAGTCTTATTATAAACACTCACACCAAACCCATTCTGCATTCTGGCTATATAAGGATTAATTCCAATGAAACAGAACTGTGCACACACATTTGTAGAAGTATGAAAAAGAAAAACATGATGTCGAGGGAGGAGGTGAAACAATGAAGGAGGAATTCTTAAAACAAAATAATGAGGACTGAGTATACCAAATGTCTGTTGTGAAAAATTAAAAACTCAACAAAACAAGAGGAAGGACAATGAAATGACTTATCTAAGAAAAGGGCATGACAAGCTGAATGAACCCTCAACTGATGCACTCCATGCTGCAACATTTTGTTGCAGGATGAACATACATCTATTAATGATTTAAAGAATTTAACTAGGCCAAACATAGTTTGTTTAAAGTACAAAATAAAATAATGGAAGCAGTATTCAAACAAATCCATACAGATTCAGCAGAACATGTAAAACCATAATCAAAATAAGTTTACACAGTATGCTGGCATACCCAAGCCTCATGATGAAATGACATCGGAGATGACACTGTGTGAGAGTCAAAAACGTTCTCTCCCTGGTCAGCACTGCCTAATGTCTAATAGAGAGAGAACATGGAAGAGGTCTCTGATAATAACCATCAAAATCAAGTGAGCTCATGTATGTGACCCTTGCCATACACAGGTCTGAAGCTCATTGCGGCTTTACAAGAAATCACCAGCACTGGATCAATTAGAATTGATCAAAAAATGCCTCATCACTTTCTCAGTCCAGTTCTCAAGCACTCACATTCTCTCTGTGTTGGGGAGGATGCCACTTAAATTGTATTCTCAGATGGGCTAAAGCAATTCTAAGGAAGTCTTTGAAGGGTAAGCATCTTCTAGGTTTAGCAGAAAGTAGCACTCAGAGGCATCTTATTTCATTTCAACTTCCTTTTCTTTCTTGTTTTCATTTAAGCAGTTTTTGCTTCTTCTTTCCCATGGCAACAGCAACCTCCTCGATAACATGATGTTAAAAAAAACAGTCATGCTTGTCTCTTGCTATTGTTTTTTACATTTGCAAAACATACAAAACTGAAAGAACTACTAGCCTAGACATCTTGCTCTGGACACCCTCTGCTCTTCAGAGGGTTGGACAGAGGGCTGCTCAAGTTTTCTCAAACTGGGAAGCAATGTTTCTGAATTCTTTGGATTTTCCTCCTTTATCTTGTCTTCCTGCTGCAACATTGACATTGCAATCAGACTTATTTACTTCCCAATGGGTTTTACTTCTTACTAATCATGAATCTTGATTGGGTCCATGAATCTGTGATTCAATTTATGGAATATAATATGAAGCAATGTAAAAGATGAAGTGCCTCAGAAAGATAAGCCAAAAACTTTTGGAGGGCAGGAAGGAATAGGGGTGTTCTTTTCCTCCACAAACTCACCTCACTGAGAGCTTTAAATAGGAAGAGATTATGATGTACCATTACTCATGTCACAGCCCTGGTTAGACAGAGCAACCAGGAATATGTGTGTGTGTGTGCACACATTTAAATCTACGCATATATACTGTAAACTGGTATTTGCATAGTCTCAAACCAAAGTTTTGGTTTGAGGCTGGCTGTGTAGACTCCAGATGTGAGAACTTTACTGCTATTAGAAAGGAAGAAACAAGACAAGTTTTCATTTTGTCTTACCTCCTTTGTGTACCCTCCCTGTACAGTGCATGCACCCTCCCAACAGAGGGTCTCCCTCCAAGGCCCAATTCTGCCTGCCCGCCTGCCTGCCTGCCCGCCCGCCTGCCAGCCACCTTTTCCCTGCAAGGAACCCAAGGTAGTTTACATAAACCTTTGTTCCTTTCAAATTTATCATCACAAGAACCCTGTGAAGTAGGTTAAAATGTCAGTGAGTGGCCCAAAAGCACCCAGTGGACTTTATGGAGACCAGAACATCTATCTTGAGACACAATATAATGCTCTAGCTACCATCAACTAATTAGGTACTCAAGTGGTCTAATTGCTGCTTGTTTGTTTTCCTGGCGACCCCTGATCATTCTCCAGCATTGTTGAGCATTCATTCATTCATTCATTTTTAGCAATTTAAGCTGTTTCTGTATACCTAAGGAGTCTCCCAGTGATGCAAACACTGTTACTTTGGTCCATAAATGGATGCATTTTGTCATCAAACTGATAAGTACTAAACCATGAATATGGGTTCTGAAAGGAATAATTGTTGTGAACTACCCAGACAGCTTGACCTACTGAGAGGTATAGAAAAATCCAGTGCTTTTTTTGTAAAAAAGAAGGCGCCGGAACTCACGTCTCCGCTGGCAGTAAGCACACACACCAATCCCAAGCCGAGCAGCAGCAGCAAGCAGCCTCCCAAGCAGCTATCTTTCACTATCAGATAGCAGACACAATAGCAGTCTGCAGGCACTATGTTAATGATGTTTGCTGCCGATCCACTTCAAAATCACTTGTAAAATCCATTGAAAAAAAGGTGCCAGAACGCCGGTCTGGTGCGTTCTATGACAAAAAAAGCCCTGGAAATATCATAAGTGTTATATATATATATGTGTGTGTGTGTGTGTGTGTGTGTGTGTGATAATATGAACGGATGAATCCGTCACACTTAAGGATCCATCTAAGATCCTTTCCAGGTTAAGCACTTATCCACACCAATCTACTGCTTTGGATCATTAAGAGGTATCTCCTTTAGCCTCCAAGCATACTTTTATGCAGATACCTTTGTAAATGTAAGCCAGTATCCCTTGCTGTCTCACTTCTTGCCACTAGCTTCTTTAGCCCTGGTTCTACACTTAAATGCAAAAAACAAACAAACAAAAGTTGAAGTATAACATGTAAACAAACTCAGTAATGCTGAAGTTTCCAGATTTTGAATTGCCAAGTTACAACATTAAAAAAAGCCAGTGTGGTGCAGTGGTTAAGAGTGCAGGACAGGAACTGAGGCAATCTGGTTTTAGTCCCCAATCAGTCATGGAGCCAACTGGATGACTTTGGCCAGTCATAGACCCTTGGCCCAAACTACCTCACAGGATTGTTGTTGTGGGATAAGATTGAGAGCAGCAGGAGAATTACATAAGCTGCTTTGAGTTTATTGGGATATAAAAGTGGAATATAAATTTATAAATAAAACCACAAAGCCAATTGAAAATTTGGAAATGTTTAGAGATTGTTTATTCCTAGCAATGCATTGTTTTTAAAAAAGCTGATGCTCAGTTGTGGACACTTTTATTTGGAAGTAGTCCAATAGATTTCAGCAGAACTTAGTACTAAGTAAATCTGTTTATGATTTCATCATAGAAATGCCATGACATATTTGAAGCCATACATTTACTTAAAAAATTCTGTGGCTTCCGCTATCATCCTTTTCCAGTATTTTCTACAACATGTACAAAAAGCATTACAACATATCCAGGTTCAAAGCATTCAAACAGACCTTGCATGTTAGATGTGTTTGTTGGAACTGGCACAAGTAAAACATTAAATCCTTCCTTTTCCACTGAGAGAAATTAGTTCATTGGAGAGAATAATTACTGTAGCCTGGCGAGTATAAGCACCACTTTATTGGGAGGGCGCAGGTGGTTTTAGAAGCGAAATCCAGCAGCAAGGGAAAATGCTCAGACTAGCTGCATCTCTAATCCTTGCTCCTTGTAGGTGGGTGGGCTGTGGTTCCTCCATTTTTCCTTTCAACATTTCCCATACGAGCCTCCTATTTTTGACACATTTCATCTCTCGCATCAATGATGACTGGCATAAAATCCCTTTGGTGTTTATAGCAAGGGTCTCCTCCTCCATGTTCTTTTTACAAGCATGTCTCTCTGAGCCTATCCTTGCTTTGGAAGTGTGTGTGTTGTAAGAATTCTAAAAATCAGTGTTCACATTTATTATCCTACTTGGCTAGTCATTTTAAGGTGAGGCAAGTTCTTTTGCCATGTGGGTCTTAATTACAGAAATCTATTACTTCACTAGGGAACAACTGCCCATCTGCTCCACTCATATGTGAAAGCTTGGCCAGAGAAATAAATTAATGCAAACACACACAGTCCCTGTTCCATTATAATTCTACACAATAATCTTCAAACCGCTTATCCCAGACTAGTTTCAGTGACCTCAGGAGTAACTGACTTGAGTGATGAATCTGTAAGATCAGACACTTTGCTTGTGAATAAATTATTCACCCTTACTTTGGAATAAATAACTTCTGTGTAACCCTAACTAAATTTAAAATAGCTAAAGGAATCCATCTGTAATCACACTTTAGCCATTCTGATCATGTTTATTCTGTGTGAAAGAAATGATCATGACAGACCTAACCTATCACCCAGTGAACATGGCTGCTGCTTCCAGCCAAGCATACAGGTTGTTGCCTTATCTTCTGCCAATGATATTATGATGACACACATCTACACAAGACTGATAATATATTTCTTGTTTCATCACCGAATTGAAATGAGCACTGCATGAGTAGCATTTAATTTTCTGCATTTCTACTACAGAACCTCTAGTGGAATAGTTCAATTATACAAGTAGTTTCTTTGCTTTTTCAAATACCAACACATATTCAGTCTCAGCCCACCCCCCAAAAAAACTCCCTCACCAAAACTGCTGTTTGAAAACTTAAAGAAAATTTGAGTCACAACATCATGCAAAGAATCCATAAACAACCATGAGCATGGAAAAATGAGAGCATGCAAATACCTCATATAGAAAAGCTCAGCATTATAAATGTAATAACGAGTAACCTAAACGATCACTTCCACAGATCCTAGCAATGGTGTCATATAAGACTAAGCAACAGGCTGATGACATGCAACCCATCTCATCCTTCTCCTTTGGACAATATAGTCAGATGAATTTCCAGGCAAAAGAGAAAGCAAAACTTTATTTCCCCATTCTCTTTCATTATTATGATACAGTTCAGTGGAGAAACATGGTGTGGTAATGGATGGCAGAAACTGAAGCAGTAAAGTGTCATGACTGTCCCCTAGAAACTGCTGACTTTCGCTTATTCTCCCTATTTCCAAGCCTGTGTATGTCCAGGTACAAACTGAAGATGCATCAGCAAATGGAATGGCAAAGGGATGTGCATATGAATAAGAAAGCATGCTTACCAATACTTTGCAAAGAATCCAGATGATATTGTTGACAATCCACTGCATTCCAGTATTTGATTTTTATGCTGTGCTTCCCGCCCCCACCACCACATTTGTAATCCTTAAAACGTTAAGATATAACTGTAGCAACAACAGAGCATACAGGAAAAGCAAGCTACGCCACCTGGGTTTAGATGGCCCATCAAGCAGCACCAGGTGGTTAACTAGGCTAATGACATGTGACATAAGCCAGATGTGGCAGTTTAAACAAATCACTATGACTTGCTTAAGCCATAGAGATTGTGTGAATCAGGCCACTGCACCTCCATTAGTAGTTTTCTCCTTGTAGCTTTTGCCTGTTATTGTTTCCTGTTCTGTGTAACAGTAGTGCTACTAATGACTTAATTGTCCCTTAATTTGTTCCTGTTCCCACTGGAAAAGGCCTTCAGTTACTTATTTCTTCTACTATTTTATTTTATGGGAATGACACACAATTTTATCATAAAAGTGAGCTGGGTGACCCGAGAACAGGAACTGATCAAGTTAGTAATGAAGCTGTCCTAAATAGAAAATGCTACCAATACAAGTTACATGGGGATCTTTCATGAATGGTACTAATTTCTGAAAAAGCACTACAGAAATGGCTTAGCCACAGGGAAGGCATTGCCAGAAAATATAAGACTACATTAAATGCTGTGCAGAATCAGCATTTCAATTCTGATTCCAGATAATTGCTGAAAAGAAAGCCTCAGCAGCAATAAAGGCCCTAGTATTGAGCTCGACAGACTGGGCTAATGTGTCAAAGCAGCTAGGCAATAGAAGAAGGACATGGGTTCAAATTGCTCTGAATGGAAGTAGACTCTGTCTTTTTCAGTGTTAACATGGCTGTTGTTGATATTTTTGTAAAGAAGTAAAGAATATTTAAAACATACAGGTCATAACTTCCCTTTGATACAAGGAGGTATTGGAATCCTTACAGCCCATAGGTGTGTCATTAAAACAAAAAGTCCAACCCAGGGGAGTTGTGGTAGTTGGTCTTTATGTACATTAATCTGCATGTATGTGCATTATTTTGCTTTTAAAAAGCCATTTTGAACTGGAAACAGCAGAGGTAATAGGAGAAGTGCATCAGCCTGAAGGCCGTGGGACTAGAAACCTACTAACTCACTGGCCACCCACATATAGCAGCTGGCAGGTAATACCAGCTGTCTCTTTCAGTTGTGAAGAGGGAGATCAGTGAACAGCTATCTATATAGCAACAGCCTCCACAAACCAAGAATGATTACAGAACACAAATATAAGGATGACAAAAATTCAGCCCAGAAACCAAATTCCAACTTGAGAAAGGTCTTAGGGGATAGAGCATGCTTGGAGCTGTGGGACCTTTTTCTGTGTAACAGGCATAGGATTACATCCTTAGGTATACAAGTGAAATAAGAAATTATGTGTTCACTAGATAGTACTAATTTAGATAGTTGACACAAAAGAAATTTCAGTACAGCTAGAATTTAATACAGTTCAAATAGTTCAACTCTCAAGAGAATATTTAAAAATAATTCTATCTGCCAAGTTCTGGAATAAAAATGATTCTTTCCCTATATGTTTATTTGAAAAGTATCCTGCAGAAAGCTCTGGGTACAGATTCAGGAAAAAATACATTATGTTGTTTTAAATTTGTGTTTCCTGAAAAACTGGCAATAAACAGTAAGATGAATTAAGTAAGATAAGCAAAATATATTTCCTTTTTACTGTCAAACATGGAAGTAGTATGCAGAAAGCATAGGAAAAATTTTGAGCAATACATGCCACTCTCTTCCTGTGGCCTTTCACGTAGAACAGAAAAAAAGTGAAACAGATAACAGACTAACTACTGTGACCTCGATGGATTGGGCTTTTGCTTTAGCTACATGCTCATTGGGCTGTAGAGGTTCTAATCCCCCCTTGTATCCAGGGAAAGTTATGGCTTTTGTTTAAAATATTTTCTACCTCCCTTTGCCAAACACATTGCATGTAACAAATACATGAAAAGGCTGTGTGGGTCTGAACAAGTTGAACCAAATGTTTACTCTTAATCTTTGTTTTCTGGTGGCCATTAGAATAGCTGCCCTGCCATTCAATTACACATTTTGTTAAGCCAGTTAAAGCCCTAAGTCCCCCCAAAATGGTTCACCAACAAGAAATGATGCTTCTAGCTTCCTAGAGATCAATTACCTTGCTGTTTCACACTTTGGAATGTTAAGCCTTTATAAAGCTAGGGTGGTCCTCTGAATCACATGCTGTGTTGGGTGGAAGACTGGGGGCTGGAAGCATACACATATACATACCTATGGGGAATGGGACTCTTTTGGGGTAACTGCTGGGAGCAGAGAAGGCTGAACCCTCAAACATAGATTGTGACACCAGCCAACTGTGGTGGTCTTGGGGGCCCTTAGAGAAGGGTTAGGGTTAGGATAAAACCTTCTTTGTAGTTATCCCAGGTGGGATTAGTGTTCTGGTACTACTATAGCAATGCTGGAAAAGTGCTGTTTTCCCTGAAGCACAGCTGATTAGCTGAGTTGTGGGGGAAAGCTGAGGCACCTAGTCAAAGAGTTGTGGTTTAGAACAGATGGAGACTTCATGTGGCATGTGAACTGTGACTTACCAACATGTACCAGAGAATCATATAGCATGTATTTATAGTTACCTGGAAGTCAGACTTGTTCAGTTCAATGGGACATAATTCTCAGGTAAATGTACACAGGAAAGTAAAATGGGCATATGTGAAAACTCTTAGCCTAAAAAGAAAGGTAAAAGGTTTGTAACCTTTAAATGACTGACTGTATTATGCATATATAAAAATATATACAATGGCCCTATTCGGGTGTTGAGTCATGTCTTTATTGAACACCCTCTTTGTTCAACTTTCTAGATTGCAGAGGAGTTTTCCTTTCTGCCCTCTAGCACCTGCATGCCTTCAAAAACCATTGTGAAAGATAGAGATGTCCTTTGGATTAAATCTTTGGGTAGTTCAGGGTGCTGCAGCAAATGGGAAAAGAGAAAAAGCCTCATTTCATCAGTGGATGCTTATTCACATGGTATTTAATTCTGCTTTATCTACATATTTGTAGCCTGCTCTTCAGCCAATAAAGGAACCAAGTGAAGCTTATATATCAATAAAAAGCAGCAGTGCCTACACCAATCTTATGACTAGAAGGACATATTGCAAAAGAGAAAGGAAAAAAGGAGGAAAGGAAATCCTAGGACTATTTTCTAGTTACCTAGTCCTTAATAGGTTGCTGGAATAGAAAAAGTGTAAGTAATAATTCTGGTCTATCTGCTGAAGTGATAGGGAAGCCCTGCACCCCTTTTCTTCCTCTCTGCTGAGGCCCAAGAGAATGGCTGCTACTAGATGACCACTGAAGGAGGAGCCTAACTTTTCGGCAAATGAATAAACATATTATTTATTTAAAACTTTTTAGACTGTCCCTTACCATAGTCTTGGGACGGTTTAACAGCAAGACAAAGATGAAAATAAAATAAAACACAGTAACCTAATAAAATTCTTAACCAGTCAACAATAAAATCCATGCTAAAATGGCAGTCAAACCTTAAAATACTGGGAAAATAAAAAGGTTTTAGACTAGCACTGAAAATAATAGTGACGGCACCAAATGAACCTCTCTAGGGAATGTATTCCAGAATTGGGCTGCCACTGCAGAGAAGGCATTCTCCGGGTAGTCACCCTCCTAATCTCCTTCAAAGAGGGCTCCTGAAGAAGGGCCTCTGCCCCAGATCTTAAGGAGCAGGCAGGCACATATGGAAGGAGACGCTCCTTCAGGTAACCAAGTCCTAAGCTGTTTAGGGCTTTATAGGTCATCACCAGCACCTTAAATTGGACCCGGATTTCAACTGATAGCCAGTGTAGGTGGTAAAGGACCAGCATTATATGTTAATGTTATTATAACAATAATAAATGAAATTTGGCTGCTCATACAAGTTTTAAAAATCTAATTTCTGCACAAAGGTAACAAAAATGTATTAATATATGACCTCTATAGCTTAGGCAATTTAGGATGCAATCAGTTCTATGGATGTTTAGACAGACACTCCCAGCAATTACCTTAACATGCAGAGATTTGCATTCTTAAGTATATTTGCAACGATAGACTTGAAAGCATTGAATTAAATGATGCCCTACCCTTTCTACACCTGAAATCATCATCCACTATTATTTGTGGAATGTCACCATGTGTTGCCCATAAACACTGAAAGTTTATGAACTATTCATACCATAGTTCTGAATATATGAAGATAAACTGGGTCTAGCTGTGTTAGAGAGAAATGATCTGTACTTGTATCTTTGTCTTATTCTCACAGATCAGTAATAAGAGTATTGCAAATTCTGAATATAAAAGCAAAGTCTGTTTCTGAGTTAGATGTTTGATGGTTTCCTGATCCTCCCAGATATCTGAAAAGTATCCCTCTTAATAGGATTTTTAAAATTGTAAGAATAGCTGCATAATGATACCAATACAATATGATTTAATTTGAGTCAGTTGTCAATATAAATTGGTTAGTAGTACTTTACTGTTCACTTTCAACAGGATATAGTACTAGTATTCAAATGTAAACCTCATCTTTGGCAGATATACAAATAAACACTTAAGGAACATAGTACAATGTAATTCTATTCTAGCTATCAGCAAATTAAGATGCTTTTGAGAGCTTAAAAACCCACAAACAGCTATTTTTAAATACAGGTGCTTTTAGCCATGTCCATACAGTATAAATAAAGTCTTGATTCTATAAGGTCTTTTTGACAGGATTTTAGTATTTACAGATCAGATTCAAGAGATGTTACTGTTCTCACATCAATTATTTGCAATAGGACTATTCAAGGAAGGTCCATCAAATCGACTCCTGTGCAGAACTACTTGATAGTAAATGTTTTGAAAAAATTAATGCCTTTAAGAATATGATACACAATGCTATTTTCCTTTCTTTGGGAAATTAAGGCCATTTCTCCCAGTAATTCCATCAGAGTCAATTCTAGCCTAAAGACAGAGCAAGCGAGATATCACTTGTTGAACCAAACACTGGAAATATGCATTATCAAGTTATATATCAATGTGGATAAGTGCAAGGTCTTGCACTTGGGGCATAGAAATAGGTGTCATAAGTACAGGCTAGGGAACAAGTGGCTGGAGAGCAGCACTTGTGAAAGGGACCTTGGGGTGCTGGTTGACTGCAGGCTAAACATGAGTCAGCAGTCTGATGCGGAGGTCAAGAGGGCGAATGCCACCCTTGGTCGCATAGCCAGAAGTGTGGCTTCTAGATCGAGAGAGGTATCACTACTACTCTATACAACTCTGGTGAGTCCACAGCTAGAGTATTGTGCTCAGTTTTGGGCCCCTCATTACAGAAAGGATATAGCCAGGTTAGAGTCAGTGCGGTGTAGGGCCACAAGGTTGGTGGCCAGTTTGCAGGGGATGCCATATGAGGCCAGACTGAGGGAACTGGGTCTCTTCAGCCTGGACAAGAGGAGACTCCAACGGGATATGTTGGCAACATACAGGTATGTGAGGGGATGTCACACGGAGATGGGTAGAGACCTGTTCTCCCCTGCAGAGGAAGGCAGAACGCGCTCCAACGGAGCAAAGCTCAGGGAGCCAAGGTTCCATTTGGATGCCAGGAAGCACTTCCTGACAGTTAGGACCCCGAGGGTGTGGAATGGGCTTCCAGGGGAGGTGGTTGAGGCCCCATCAGTGAGGGTGTTGAAAGATAGGCTGGACATGTCATGAGTGAAGCTGGTTGGAACCGGGGGTCAGAATAGATGGCCCGGGAGACCCCTTTTGACTCGTTCTGTTTCTATGTTTCTATATATCCAATTTATACACTGTTTTGCAGTTACCATTAATATCTATAAAATACAATAAAATCATCAGTGCTTAGTGGTAAAACTCATTAAATTGGCTGGGTTACACTTCAAAGAAAGCTAGCATGAAGAGTGAAAGTTTTGACATGTAAAGATCAAAACTGAAACTGTCAGTCTAATGTTAATAGGATCCAAACTGCAGCTCTGAACAATTTCTTAGTGTTTCTTACACTGAGGATAAACTCAGGAACATGCAGCTCCTTCTTTGGACTCCAAGGACCAGACAAGAATATAAGGAATGAGGCACTCCCTAAGATAATCTGGTCTCAAGTTCTTCAATGTTGTGATGACAGAACCCTTAATTTGGTGTGGTACCAGTTTTTATTTGATATCCCTTAGTATGACACTGGATTCAACCCATTTCACAAAAAAAAAAAAAAAAACCAAAACAAAACCTGAAGCAACTAAGTTGGAAAAATGTTAGCAATAGCATGCTCAAAGTGATGCTATGTAAAGTGATACATGACTAATTCATTAAAAAACGCTTGGGCTTCATTTTTACTAAAATCCTCTGGGAGTCTACTCAGAAGTAAATCTACTGAGTTCAATTGGATTTATTCTTAAGAAAGTGGTTATAGGCTTGCTGGCTTAGCATTTTTGCTCTACTTAATCAAGGGAATCCCATTCTAGGGATTCTGCTTGAACAGACCTGAGTGTGATGTGCATATTTGATAATATATCTTTTGGATCCTCTGCTGCTTGTACTAACAAACAGATTAGGGCCTAAGAATCACAGTAATTGAAATATTAGGCAATTCTTAAAAACAGGTAATATGGGTGTGGTCTTGTATCCCCTAACTTCTTTAACCAGGCTATTTAGCAGCGCTGTGCTCCAATGTAACCCCAAGGAAAAGGTAGGTCCAAAGTACAGTTGCTAAGAAGACAGCAGAGGCAGGTGGAAAGAATGGGTGAGCAACATGCCTCAGCATATCATATCCATCAGCCCTATCTTGCATAGCCAATGGTGAATTATGATGGGGTCAAAAGATCTAGAAAGTCACAAGCTGAATACAGTAGTACCTTGGCTCATGGACTTAATCCGTTCCAGGACTCTGGTCGTGACCTAAATTGGTCATGAGCCAAGTTAAAATTCCCCATAAGGTTCAATGTAAATAAGATTAATCCGTTCCATAACTATTTTTTTAATCAGAAAAATGTGAAGCAAAGTGACAAAGAACAACAAAGATCGCAGCCATCTCCCCCACCCCCCGAGCACAGCCATCTCCCCACCCCCCCAGCACGACCGCGAACGCGCCTGTCATCCCAGCACGCTGTGGGGGGGGGGAGATGGGCACAATTGCTGGTGCACTGTGGGGGAGAGATGGGTGCGATCGCGGGTGCGAGGGGGAGAGATGGGTGCGATCACAGGCATGCTGGCAGGAAGAGACGAGCACGAACGTGGGCGTGCTTGGGAAGGGAGACGGGCAGGATTGTGCTGGGGGGAAGATGGCCGAGATCACGGTTGCGCTTGGGGAGATGGGCGGGATCGTGCTGGGGGGGTGGGAAATGGCTGAGATCGCGGTTGTGCTCATGCAGGAAAGATGGGTGCAATCACGGGAGCGCTCGTGCAGGAAAGACGGGTGTGATCTCAGCCATCTCCCTCCCACCTCCTGCATGATTGTGGCCATTTCCCCACTTGGGGGGCGTGCGGAGATGGCTGCCATCACGGTCGGCACCCAATGTGGAATTCGTGACCTGAATCAAAAATTTTTATGAAACTTTTGTTCGCGACCTGATTTGGTCATGAACTGAGGCGTTTGTGAGCCGACACTGTACTAGTATTAGTGACAAGATCCAATGGGATGCAAGAGGCATCAGAAAAAAACAAAAAAAAGCAAGCAAGCTACTAGTCGCACTCCTTTTACTCTTCCAGGCTTTAGGTTAGGCAGAAATCAGTCCTACAATTGTAGCAATCCCCATTCAGAAAATAGAGTAGGCCATCCCATTACCGGAGTCTCGGGACAGTTTAACAATAAAATGTAAGAAAAGAAAAAATTAATTAAAACACAGCATCCTAAAATTTAGTAATAATAAAAACCCCACTTAACACAGTCAGGTCTGAAAACACTGGGAAAATATAAAGGGTTTGGCCTGGCGCCAAAAGAATAAAGTGATGGCGCCATGTGAACCTCTCTGGGGAGTGAATTCCACAACTGAGGTGCTACCTCAGAGAAGGCCCTAATCCAGGTAGTCACCCTCCTAATCTCCTCTAGGAAGGGTACCCAGAGAAGGGTGTCTGCCTCAGATCTTAAGGGCAGGCACATATGGAATTGCACCATTTGGCATTTCAGGGTTTTTTGCTGACTGTTTTAGTTGCTGGTTATTTTTCAGTGACTTAATTTTGCATTTTAATTTTGAAACTACTCTGGAATAAAATCTGATTAGAGAACACATCAGCCTAAGCCCTCCGATTCCCGGGAAGTGATATGCTGTCTCCGAGTTTGTTAACTAAAGGCTGGATGTTGTTCAGTGACACCACCCAGCAGTCTTGTTAACCAGACGTTGATCCAATGTAATATCTTGGTGATGATCAAAACAGTTTTACATTCTGCAACAACACAACAGACTTGGCCAAACAACTTAGCATCCTGCAACTATTAAAATAGTTTATTGTTCTGCAATACGCCAAACATTAGCTAAGTTTCAAAGGTTTTAGCAGTTAAACACTTACAGAGCACAGTACAGATAGCATGCAAAGGAACCCCCAATCAGCTGGAATGGACAGGCAGCAGGTATTATCCTGAAGTCCAAACAAAAGCACAAAGAAAATGGTGACCCTATATAGGCTACATAATACGAAGCACAGTGCATACAAGCAACTATGTTACATTATAATCATTGCATAGGAGTATACTGATTACTTATGCAGGTACTAATAACAATAATGCATGATAAACTAAATGAGTATCTCTGCCTGGCCTGCCAATGTCTCTTCCCTACTGGAAGGTGCCAAAGTGATATCACATTCCTGCAAGCAGAGGCTCATGGGTACCCCAAGCATGAAGACAGCATTGTACTAGATTGATAAGGAGTATGGCCAAGGGAGGGAATGCAGCAGCCTTGTGTATGTGTAGTCCTTTGATCCATCCCTTTTGGAAAACTCCCTGCCAGGAAGACTAGCAGAAGTGGCCAGGATGATAATATCTAAAGCTCTATTGTTTTATTAACATAAACAGGCAGCTAAAGTTCACTTATGCCAAGCACGGCCTACATTTTAAAACATTTAAGTTTTCAGGTTAAAAATAAATATCCCCTTCCTTTCTGCAGTTGGGGAGAACACTTAGTTTGCTTTCATTTGTTTATATTTTCAAAAGTTTCCAAAGCATTTTCAGCAGCCATCATGATTATGCATCCAATTGATTATTTATTTCATTTTGATACCACCAAATAGTTGATACACCTCATTGATTATCCACTATAAATAATATCCTAGTACCTGTTTCTAGTCTGCTCAAAGAACATTAGATTAGAAATTTAATAATAAATCATTAACTCTGCAGATGTTGAACTAAAGTAACATTGGCATCAAAGAAATGACTCTAAGATTACTTTCAAGAATAAAGATTATTATTTACTTCACTTCTATACCACCCCATAGTCCAAGCTCTTTCAGCAGTTTACAACTATGTATAAAACAAAATGATGAAAAACAGTACACATACCATAAAATGTTGAAATGAATTTAAAATATCTTTTTCAAAAGTTTAAAATAAAGCTTTAAAAAGCCAGTAAGGAAGAAAAATCAGTTGTCACAGGCCTCTGGTTAACCAAGATCTTCAAAGGCCTCTGCATAGAGGGCTGTCTTGATCAGGCACCAAAACGATGGCAAATTTGGTGCCAGGTGGGCCTCAGCAGGGATGCTATTCCAAAGATGGGATGGGCACCACAGAAAAGGCCCTGCTCCTTCTTGGCACCCTCCGAGCTTCCCATGGCATAGGCACTCAGAGAAAGGCTGAACAGTAAAGCAGTTGGCAACAATGGCGGTAAGACCCATACTGAAACCGCTAAAATAGATGCCACGTTCCGCTTATGACAGACGCGCACAGGAAGGGCAGTGCGACAGCTTCGCTCTAAGAGCTTTGGAGGGCCGTAGCCCAGCGCTGTTTCTCACAACTTTGAGCGGAAGCGGTAAACAAGAACTAAGGCTAACTGCTATAGGTCTCGGAACGGGTGCATTGCTTGGGACGCGCGGCCATTTGCTATTAACACGGCGGGGTAGGGAGAAAGGCCAGGCGGCACGACTGGCCGAGGCAGGAGGCATGGCCCTCGCCACTTGTGGGCTCAGAGCAGCGCTTCTCGCCTGGCGCCACTTGGAGAAAGGGAAGGGCAGTTTAACTGACGTTTGGAGTCTCGCGCGAGGGAGACGCCCCCCGCCATCTGCGCGCGCGCGGCACCAGCATATCTTATGTCCCTATCGTCGCTTCTTTGCCAGGGTAGGCGGCGGAGAGGCGGGAACAAGCGGCGCTTCTCTCGTGTTCGTTCCAAGCGTTGCAGGGAAGGGCTCCCGGGAGCGCCCCAGTCTCCTTTGCACGCCTGCGCAGTAGACAGGGAGAGTCAGGGAAGAACACGCCGAGCCAGCGGGTGGCCAGACAGGGCACCACCCTATTCGGCGCAGCAGAGCGCAGGGGGCGGCAGGAGGGCCGAGGGGGCCAGCGAGGGGCGTGCGCTTTCTGTAAGGGTGACCTTTTGAACCGTCGTCGTCGTCGTCGTCGTCAGAAGCCCGGCTCGACGGAAAGGGGAGCGAGCTGCTCCCGAGGATGGTGTTCGAGTCGGTGGTTGTGGACGTTCTGAACCGGTTCCTGGGCGATTATGTGGTGAATCTGGACAGTTCCCAGCTCAAGCTTGGCATCTGGGGAGGTAACGAGAGCACACGTCCGCCCTTGCCTGACCCCCTTCCCCGTTTGCAGGAGGTGGATGCCGGGCTCCTCCTCCGTCGCATGGCGCTGTCACTGGCCTCTCAGCGGGCGCACGCGTGTGCGCAGCAGAGAGGAGTGCGGGAGGCGTGCTTCCCTCGCCGTGAGAACAACGTGGAGGGAGTCGCGGTCTCGTCCGAGCGCCACAGGCTGCAGTGCTGCCCTCCCGGAGCCACTCCGCCCGAGTCGTCTCTCTGGCTTGCTTCCCGTGGCGCGTCTGCTGGGCAGGCCCGGTCACGTGGGCAGCGCTTCGCATGCCTTGCCCTTTCTCACCTGCTGTAGGATCTGCTCCGTATTGGAAGTTGCTTTGCTCAAAGGCGACCTGGTGTGCGCGAAGCGGAAACGTTTTTTAATTACATTGTATTAATTTATATACGGCCGATTTCTTCGTGGCAAGGGCAAAAAGCAAAATAAATGCTACATACTAGATCATTGTTTTTAAGTACTCCTCTTCCCCTCTCCCACGCATTCTATTTGGATCAGGTTCTGGAGACTGCTAGGGTGTAAACACAATATATGAATTAAATGCTTTTGTCATTGGAACAGCATTGTGCTTCTTGATATGTATCAGCTTATATGGCCAGTCATTGTGAGGAATCAAGACATTGGTTTTGATCTATTATTAAATGGCAGTGGTGACATTTAGTCCTACTGTACTTGCATATTCTAGTCCTGGTCTTCCTAAAATTTGATTAGTTTGTATCCTGACTGGCTTTAATAGTATTTAGGGTGCTAGACAAGGTTCTCTGGTTGTTGGTCGTTCAGGCAATGACTGAATGCAGATCTTCTTAGTTTCACTAAGACTGTAATGTAATAGACTTTTATTTTAAACAGCAGAATCTATAGCTATTGCACATAGATTATGTCATCTTTTTACTTTAGTTGTGTTCAATTGTTTTGTATTGTTAACACCAATCTTTATTTTTGAGAAGGCTGGAAAAAATACAATTAAGTTATGCCATCAATGTTTCGCACAGATTAGTGGCAGACCGTTGCTTTAGTCATCTTTAAAATAATTAATAGAATGAAAGGGAAACACTAGCAGTTTTGGTTTGGATCCTAAATGACTGAAGGCCAGTTTACGGATGACAATTTTGGGTATAAGCAATTTGGGATCTGAAAGGGTTAACCAATACGTTGTTTTTAAGTTTTTAAGTGCCATCAAGTTGTCTCTGACTTACAGGCACGCTATGAATTCCAAAATATTCTGTCCTTCACAGCCATGCCCAGATCCTGTAATTTCAGCTGTGGCTTCCTTTATTGAGTCAATCCATCTCATATTTGGTCTTCTGCTTTCTACTTTCCCGACCTGTTTGTCTTCTCCAGTGAGTGTTGTTTTCTCATGATGTGCACAAAATATGACAGCTCCAGTTTTGTCATTTTTCCTTCCAGGGAAAGTTCTCACTTGATTTGATCTAGGACCCACTTGCTTTCCTTTCAGTCCAGGGTATTCACAGAGCTCACCTTCAGCACTACTGCATCATTTTAGGCCTGTCAGCTTTCTTCACTGTGTAGCTTTCACATCTACACATCATAGTGATCAGGAATACAGTAGTGTGGGTGATCTTGGCCTTTGTCTCCAGTGAAATGTTCTTACACTTGATGATCTTTTCTGGTTCTTTCACTGATACCCTTCCAAGTCACAATCTTCTTTGAATTTCTTGGCAGTAGTCTTTGTCTGAATTGGTAAGTTCAACCAAGGTGTACAAAACCTTTCACAGTTTAAATTTCTTCATTGTGGATAGTAAAGTTCTAAAGTTCTATAGTCATGATTTTTATTTTCTTAAAGTTCAGGGCAGTTAATGCTTTTGCATTTTCTTCTTTCACTTTCAGCAGGATTTTTTTAAAATTCATTACTTCTTTCTGCTGGTAAGATGGTATCATATGCCTGTCTTAAATAATTGATATGTCTTCTGCCAATTTTCACTCCTGCTTCTAATCCAGCTTTCCGTATATGTTCTACATAGAGATTGAACAGATAAATGTTGTGGCCACACTTAAAAAAAAACAAGACAAAACAAACACTACACAAGTGAACAGGTGGCTATATGTATTAATTGTGGATATGTTATTTAGTAGAACCCTCCCTGTTTTATTTATTAATCAGATTTATATACCACTTTCCATACAGTTTCAAAATTCTAATGTACAGAATCATACAGTCAATGCAATGATAAAATTACACAATAATAACAATTACTAACCGAATGTGACACTGCATACTCTGTGTGTGATAGACCATGGCTCACACTTCACGGAATGTCTTGTGAAGAAGTAGGTTTTGAGGAATGCCTAAATATCAGAACTGTGAGAACCTGTATATAATAATTTAATGGGTACCGTAGATCTGTAATGTGTATGTTCTTAAAAAGTAATGCGTCTAATTTCCCTATACAGAAAGATGACAAAGAGCAGCATTTTCTTTTTATCTTTTCCGTGATTACATATTTCAGATCAACTTCTTCCTTAAAACAAATAGTACACATTTCTATAAAATAAGACAGATTGTGCTTGTGCGCTCGCGCGCGCGCTCGCGCTCTCTCTCTCTCTCTCTCTCTCTCTCTCTCTCTCTCTCTCTCTCTCTGACACACACACACACACACACACACACAGTGTTTTCTTTCTGAATGTGGTTGATAAATTATTTATATATATGTAATAACCTGTCCATTGGCAGAATTCTTCTATATTGAATTGCCTTTCGTATGTCTCAACGTAAGCTATGTAATGTGAGCGTTAGCTAGATTGAGTACTTCCAAGAAGATACGGAATTGCACAGACATTTAACTGTGGCACTTTGATGAGGTTGGGGCATTGCTAGAATACGTTGTACTTTGGCAGCACCACTCTGCTCCCTCTGAATACCCCTTAAACCCCTTCCGGGAGGTCACTCTTACGATCTTGGAGATGCAGCTGATGAGTTCCTTTTGTGCTGGCTGCATAGGTGGGATGACACTTTGAGTTCTGATTCTTAGCCGGAGCTGTTTTCCAATTTCATCTGTGTCTCCAAAAAAATGCTGTGGCCCTCTAGGTGCTCCCTAAAGGCTTTGCCTGAGTGTTTTTAAAAAAGAAGACAAAACCCATGCAATTTTGAATATACTAGATTTGAAGTTTCAGTGCTTGGTTACAGCAGAATTTGCATAAATGGCAGCATATTTAAAATGTGAGAAAAGACATAGTACTGATGAGTTTTACTCCTTGGAGAACTTCTATTCTCTTTGCTTATTTGGGAAAGTATAGAGTTTAGTAGAGGAGCATATCCATTGTGTACATAAAATCTCGAAGTAATTACCTGGCATATTCAGGTTGAGCAAGCAGATGGGTAGGGCGCTGGGGAGATCCACACCTAGACAATAGATTTTATGGACTACTGGTCTGACTCAATATAAAAACACTTCCTATGTTCCTGAAGTCTGAATTGAGTGATACCCTGCCACTTTTGGCTTTTGCTTTGGTATATTAGACAACTCTTGTCCTCTAGTTCCTCATAGCTTTAAAAAGTGCAACATAATAATTGGCATATATGCGTGTTACCTTTTTTTTCTACATTTTTTTTAAAATCAAAAACACTAACTGAAAATGGCAGTATGTAAGAAATTTTTATTTTCAGTAAAATAAAAAAGATAAAAACCAGCTTTAAATGTTAGACATGTTTCCTGTAATGGAAAGAATTAATAATCAGGCATTATTTATATTTACAATTGACCGAGCAAGATAATTTGCTTGATACCAGGCCTGTTCCTATCACCTTCTGCCTTTGTTTAAAGGGAAAATTCTTTCAACAGTGGGATACATCCTTTCTCCAAAATACTTTTTTATCAAATCATTTTCCTAAGTTGCTTTCCCAGAGAGGAACTGCAGTGTTCCTGATAAAAACTCATTCTAGCAGAGGTATGACTCAGCATCCTCAGGGCCCTGTTTCTGGAATCCAGGAATAGAAACCATGCCTGAATCTTAAGAAAAAATTATATTGACTGCTTGGCAGTACAGTTTTCCTTTGCCTAATTTCAGTTATGTCAATTATTACTTTTTCTTGAGAAAGATGATGACAAACACATCAAGTAACTTAGTGTGCAATGCTGTGCAAGTTTAGACAGAAAGAAATGCTACAACTTCCAACATGGCTAGCTGGAGCACACTGGGATTTGTAGATTTTTCTGTCTATACATGTATAGAATTTAACTCTTAGCTTCCAAGTGAAGGAGCAATAATGACTCTTCCAAGTTTCATCACTCTTATTTATTGTGGATACTTTCATAGTCAAATGTATGGGCTCTTTCCAGTATGTTTAAGTATCCCAAAATAGCTGTGTGTTTAAATACCTGAAAGGAAGGTTACATTTACATGATGCACTGAAGTAACTATATCTGGCAAAATTCTTGTAAGAAACTTTATTTTATTTTACTTTCACAGTTTCCATCCAAGAGTTCTAGAAATGTTTCTA
Source organism: Varanus komodoensis (assembly GCF_004798865.1). Taxonomy (NCBI): domain Eukaryota; kingdom Metazoa; phylum Chordata; class Lepidosauria; order Squamata; family Varanidae; genus Varanus; species Varanus komodoensis. Next base: position 46,788,687 of record NW_025336087.1, on the reverse strand, counting down.
GATTTCTGGAAATGTTCTTAAGTTTGCTAATGAGGAAACTGAATGAATACATTCTAGGCCACCAGGGTTCCCCATTTCTATAGGCTAGTAAAATGTGAATAACAAAGAACAAAGGTAAGCTAAGGTAATGCTGGACAAAACCATGAAAATACCAAATTGCTTTGAATATAGTGTTGGTTTTTAAAAAAGCCTTATTTTCTGGGAAATCAGGCTTTATTAAGATGTGATTGGAGCAACCAAGGAACCTGCATCTACCACATCAGGTCAGGTAATACATAAAGCTTGAATGCCTTCCCTCCTCATGATAGTATTGGACAGTTTGCATGTAATGGTAGTGAATTTTAGATTATTTAACCATCAATTTTGGGGCTGCATGCTGTATGCTATCTTTTTGCTGTAAACGGCCCGTTTCCAGCACGGTGATAGATTGTTAGTGTGACGTATGAAGCCAAACCCTTGGGTTGCTTAAGGGCTGAACAACCCAGCAGTTAATCTGGCAACAAACTATGGATTAACAATAGGACCATGCTTTGCATGGCACACTGAGAACTTCCAATTGTGCAGTTTGAATGTTGGTTACTCTAAGCAGAAGTGACTCAGTGCACACCCCTACAAATTGTCAGTTAAATAACCCTGTATTCACCACCATTATATGTGAACCGGTTATATATGTTCAGCTTTTTTCGGATAGCTTCATTCAACATAGATATGATTGCATAGGAGAGAGAAACCTATAAGGCACTACTGGTTGGTGTGAAATAAAGAACATCACCAAGTACAGAAGTATGCTGTACTGTAGCTGTGCTTTTACTTTTTTTGCACCAGTATGGAACTAGATGCTTATTTTTATTGTTTTCCAGCTTATCTGCTAAGAATCCATACAGTGTACAACACTTTAAAATAATAGCTCTTATGACAATAGAAACATTAAAAATGGTAAAATGTTAAAATTACACTTTTTAAAAGTGAAACTGAAAAAAATCTTTATACTGTTTATAAAGGCCAAGATTGTAACCAGTTGTATTTATTTATTAGAATTTTATCCTGCCTTTTTGTTTACACCAAACTCAAAGAGGCTTATCTCATTATCTTCTTCCTGCTCTCAATCTTATCCCCACATTTATTTATTTTTTATTCCTTAATTTTCTTAATATTTCTTAAGGGAGCATATTTCATATTGTGGAAGCAACACAAGAGAGAAAGCCTTTGCACAAGTGCCCAATAAATGGACTGCTGTAGGTGATGGTGACCTTGAAAGGGCATCCAGCAGTTCTAAAATTAACCCAGGAATGAGCAGAAAGACTTGTTTCCGAATCAGGACAGATCAGTTCTTTCTGTGAGCTTCATTGGCCTGCCCCATTCCTGAAATGAGTGTTTCCATTTGTTTTGAATTTTTTGTGGAATCACTCAATACTCGTTGTTGCACTAGTCACACCCTCTGACTCATGGCCACAATAGGATACTGTCCATGAGTTTTGTTTTTGTTTTAAATTCAGTTCCCATATTCCTTACTACTTTAAAATACTGTTCAGTTGTGGGATGACCATTTTTCTTCCTATAAATAGTCCTACAAGGATGCTTCTACAAAATAAGTCTCAAGTAATTGTCAGATCTTATGTTTGGAAAAAAAATAGGGGATAAATCAGGAATACTGCTTTGTCACAGTAGCTATCCTTGTGATCTGAAACCTGTTTAACACCTTGTGGAGGCAATATAATTATGTACATGTTCTTCAGCACTCCATCTTAGTGCTGTTACAGCTACACAAACTGTAACTTCAAACATCATCCACTTTATATATCTCCTTCCTGCTTTAGTTAATATCTAACCAGATGAAGTTCTGAAGAACTCAAAAATGTGTTCAGTATTTTAGAATCAATTTTTATTTTCATCTCAGTGAATCAAGATAGCTATTGATGTTTTTTGCATGGTCTTTCTCTAGAAATAGTTACATAGCAGTTTGCCATGGGCAGTCTGTTTGTCTCACACACCCTTTTTACCACACAATAATATTTTTCTTCTCTTTGTAGAAAAACAAATAAATCGTCATGTCATGAAATTAGCTCCAGTGTTTTTATACAAAACCCCTAATCTGTTAGTCTGGCATCAGAAAAAAATGTGTATTTGAAGAGGTGGCATACTGAGATATAAAAGATTTCAGTCTGTTACTTAAAGCTAATTGCTTCTCCTTTTAAAATTTATGAAAAGCATAAGGAATAATTCGGCACAAGTGAAAGTTTACTAGCCCTTTACTCAAAGAAACATGAGTTGGTTGTACCTGCATTGATTTCAGAATATTCTTGTAGCTTAGCAAGAATCTGATTTTTAAAGGACTCATTTAAACAAACAAAAGACCAGTAGGCCTTGGGTATTTCTGAATTGCAAACACAATTAAAGTGGAACACAATCTTTTATTACCAATGTTTCAGTCTTACAATCTTTGATTTGTATAGCAAGGTTCTGGAATCTTAAAAATAATCCAGTTGAAACTGGTCATGGTAGAGTGAAGATCCAAATCTATAGTCTCTCTCATCTGGATGCATTATTCTCCAAGAATCAGTCAGCTCTCACCATTGTTGGCCTCCTAGGGCCTGGTACAGTGGTACCTTGGCTCATGAACTTAATCCATTCCAGGACTCTGGTCATGACCCAAATTGGTTGGGAACTAAGTCAAATTTCCCCATAAGGTTCAACGTAAATAAGGTTAATCCGTTCTGTAACTTTTTTTTTTTTTAATCACAAACATTTGAAGTGGACTCGCTGGGGGGGGAGATGGGCATGATTGCTGGCGCACCTGAGGGGGGGAGCCGGGCACGATCCTGGGTGTGCTCGGGGGGGAGCCAGGCGCAGCTGGGGGGAAGGCGGGTGCAATCGCGGGTGCGCTTGGGAGGAGGCAGAAGCGCTCGGGGGTGTGCTGCGGGGGAGGTGGGCGCGATCGCAATCATCACCCAATACGGAGTTTGCAACCCAAGGCAAATTTTTCCGAAATTTCTGTTCGTGACCCGATTTGGTCATGAACTGAGGTGTTCATGAGCCGAGGTACCACTGTATATTCCTGTCCAGGAGGAGATCTAAGATATTGTTAAAATCTACTGCCCACCATCACATAAACTTACTCAGTGTCATTCTGGGGAGTCAGTGCCATTACTTTCACATTGTATTTTCGTCTAATGGAATTCTATGGTCTCTTGATTTTCTAAGGAGTCATTTTGTACATTAGATCATCGTGAATATATTGTTTGTCCCTGCACTCATATTAAGAAAAACTGTTTCAAATAATTCAGAGGTATGCAAATTTCATGACGCCACTGCTGTTCTCTATCCCATTACAGTAAAACACCCCCATGTGAAATATAAATGAAAGTCATCCAAAACAAAACAAAATTACAGAAACAATGGAGAAAATAGGTTTTTGGCTCCCAGTGAAATACTGGTGCAGTCCATCACATTCTGCCTCCATTCAGTCATTGATTATGTCAATTATTAATACTAATACTAAGACTTGTAGTACCATTGATTAGTATTAACACTGGCTAAAGAAGCAGAAAAGGAGAAAGAACAAGTGAGAGAAAGAAAAGAAAAAGAAGACCCTGTGAAAAATAAAAGAAAAATACACTTAAGTATGTAATGATGATTATAACCAAAGATTAGTACAATATATAGTACAGAAAGATTGTTTTTGTTGTAAAATAGCATTGCAAAATAGGAGTTTTTTCTCTAATTGCAGTCTTTTTTTTTTTTTTTTTTTTACAACAGGAGCTGTAGCACTTAAGAATCTTGAAATAAAAGAAAATGCACTGGTAAGTTCAGAGCAAGTAAAAATTAACTACAGTTGAAATACTTGACTTTATAGTTTTAAAAAAGTAAAAACTAATTGAGCAAGTAGTTTACTCATATAACTCAAAAATTCTTTGAGACTGGGTCCCCATCTTAAAATTTGTCTACTTCTGCTGTGCTGCATTAACAAGTTAGATGTGGACATGGTTATAGAGAGATCTATTTAAATAAAAACTAAGCTAACTCCTGTGCATTTTAGTTATTTTTCTACAAGTACGACTAAGTCTGGATCCAGCCCATTGTAAGAAATGTATAGAATCCAACAACATGGGAAATCAAAGTGTAGGTTACCAAAAAGAGTAAAGGAAGCGAGTAGTATCTCATTAAGAAGGAAGGAAGGAGTATTGCCTTCCAAAGTTTTCTTGTTTGCAAGTATTTTGGAGTTCATCACCTTATGTGAAAGAAGGACAAATTTATAGAATATACATTTCCTGTTTACATTATTTGATTACAAGTCACTTCCTGATTCTGAAGCAGTATGATTAATATAAAATAATAGCACATGAGATAGAGCAGCAGATTTCTGCTATCTCCTATAAAGACGCACACCAGAAACATTAGAATAAACTAGCAGAACTATATACATATTGACACTGTATGTATGAAGACCTTGCTTTTTGTATCTATACCTTGTACACATGATCCAGACACAGCTTTTTTTTCAAGATTCCGAATCATGCAGACAGAGTCTGTGCAGAACTTCTGGGTGCATGAATTTTGTGTATATTTTATTCATATTTCATTATTTAATTTGTAGGGCAGGAACAGTAGACTTTTTCTACAGACAATGCTTCTCTCTGTATTAATTCTATATGGATATTATGCTGCATAGTAATCCAGTGTTTACTTTAAGGGGTTCTTGGATTCTTACCTCTTTGCCATTATAGTTGGTGCCAGAACTTGTATGACCAGTATTCAAAACTGCATGGTACTTGTAAACTTTGTCTTGGTAAACTTACTCATGCATATGTAAGGATGTTAAAAACACTGTAAGATTTTACTGCTGAAATAACTTTAAAAAATGTTTATGTTGACAGTATCAGTTTGACGTCCCATTTAAAGTTAAAGCAGGGCATATTGGTAAGTGGAATTCTTTTACCACAATATATAGCTATCATTTTTAAAATTGGATTCCTAAAGGTTTGTCATTGGTTACCTTTGCTTTGCTGTGTTTTAATTATTGTTTGGTATCTTATTACTGAAACCTATTCTGTTTTTGTTAGAATGCAAAGAGTAAATAATCTTTAGTTTGATATATTTAGAGTTACAGCATTTCGCGCTCAGTCCTATCCACTGAAGAGTGTACCAGGCAATTCTGTTTGATTTGGTAGATGGAACTAGTTTTTTTAAATGCTCCTCATTAATCAGACAGGAGATTAAAAATAAGAATTGTTCTTAAAACAGACTTAACACATTTTGTAAATTCTAGAAGAATTTTAGAAGAAACATTCTTCCAATACTGCAAACAGTATTCTAAACAGTACCTTCAAGAGTATCTGCTTTATCTAACAAGAGAACAAACTTGTTTCTTAAGAATTATCGTCTTTTCACATACAGATTTGTTTGTTTGTTTTGTACTTTACCTTTTTACCAAGAAAAATGGCACTCAGGACAGCTAAGACTCATAAACAAAACTTGATTAAAACAGTAACAGAACAAATGCACTAAAACACGTAAGACATAACAGTAACAGAATAAAAGTAATATCCAAGTCTCACATGCCAAAAGTAGGATGGAAAAATCAGGTTGAAATTCAGCTCTCTTGCACTCAACTGACTTCTTTGCTATGCTTGGCCAAGTGAGTTGACCTGAGATCAAGTCTGTGTGCAAAGTACACATACTATAATATCCTTTGTGCGAATTACACAAAAGTCCACAGGGAGGTCTGTGGGAAGCAGAACTCTGCATCAACTCACTTTCTGCTGGACACCTGCATAAATGCTTGGTATGAGGTGACTTAGAAAAGAGAGGAAGTGGACTGGGGTCTGGAGAGCCAAGCTGAGGAAATCCAACAGATTCCCACCCCCAAACTGGATTTCTCACACATCCCTACTCAAAAGCCTTGAATAAAACCTTCTTTGTCTGCTTGTAAAAAGAGAGCAGAGAGAGAAGGAACCACAGCTTTACCAGTGAGTTTCAAACCAGGGTGGATTTGATTTAAATCAAATTAATTTATAACACAATTTAAGTCACTAGTCAGTAAGACTAGATTTAAATCATGGTTTTCTACGGAATTGTCATGCATGCATGCCTTACCCACAGGTAGCAGAACTTCATTAAAATATTCCCAAACAGGGTTTTGCTTATGGCCTGCTGCCATTATAGATTTTTCCTTCCAGGAAAAGAACAATATAAATCTCAGGCTATATGCAAAAAGATCTGAAGAGTTGTGGAGTATTTCACTCAGAATGTTTCACTTTCATTTTTACTGCTTGCCTTTCCCTCCTCTCACTTGGCTTCTTGTGCAGAAACAGGCCAGCGAAGCTGTTGTAACATGGAAACATGTATTCCCTGTAAGCAGCCAAGGTCAACAATTTGGCCACAGCATTCTGGACAAGCTGAAGTTTCTGATTAGTTTTCAAAGGCAGCTCTGTGTATGACATGCCACATCCCAAATTGGATGTAACTAAGACAAGTGTGACTGTTACTGGGTCAGATATCACAAGGAATGGGGACAGTTGGCACACCAGCCTGAGCTGGCACAAATGTATTCTTGGCCACTGCTAAAATGTGGACATACAGGTTCCAAGCTGAGGCTGGAAGCATACCCAAACTGCTACCATGTTTCTTTGGGAGCAATGTAATCCCAGTGTAAACTCAAATAGGTTGCATTCCTATTTCATTATCTGTCTTGTGACTAACCATAAGCAACTCTATTTTGTTTGCATTAAGCTTCAGTTTGTTAGCTGTCATCCAGTCCAATATTGACATCCAAACACCACATTAGAACTGGAATAGCTTCCTTGGATTTAGACTAAAAGAACCGATAGAGTTGGGTTTCATCAGCAGCCTTTTTTGGTGGTTTCATGCATATGTTAAATAAAATCTGGAATGAGATGGAACCCTGAGGGATTTCGCAGGTTGATGGCCATGACATTAAATATGTCCCAGTATCACTTTTTGTATAACAGTGCCACCCAGTCTCACCTCAAACAGAAGCTTCAAAAGGATACACTGGCTGATGCTACTGAAAGTTGTAAGGAAGAACCAATCGATCACACTCCCCCTGCATTACAGATTGTTCACAAAGGTGCCCAAAGCAGTCTTTGTCTAATAACTAGGCCTGAAGTCATTTAGAAATGGATCTAGATAATTTGCATTATCAGTAATTCTCAGAGCTAGGAAGCCACTGTATGCTCTAACACTGCCCAAAAATGAAAGACTGGTCAGAAATTATCCAGTTTATTGGAATTCAGGGACTTCTGCCTTGCCAAGTAAAATACATAGTTGGACCTAAAAAAACAAACAAACCATCACATAGTTTACATTTTGTTTAAAAATGAATGTTTTCCTCTTTCCAGACATCTTTTCTGCAGAATGCAACTTTCTGGGTAGCTTGTAAGAATCACTCACTATAACCTGAACCATAATTGGCAGTTTAATAATAGCATTTAATATTTTTCTGATTCTGTTTCATCTATCATTTGATAGATACTTCTTCTATGGTTTCCATAAAATTCTGCAGTGGTTCAGTCTTTGGAGTCTCAGCTCTGAGGTTGCAGAATCTGTAAGCTGGAACTTGAAAGACTCTTGTAGCCTCCCTTATAATGTCAGGAGGCCGTAAGGTTGTGCCCTAAGGTATCTCTGTCTAAACTGTGAAGTGTTCATTCCACATTCTATTAAAAGGGAGCTCTATGACTGTGTTCGGTCTCTAGAGCAGGAATGGATAAACTGTGACCTTCTAGATGTCATTGGGCTATGATTCTTCCAACCCTGACTATTGAACATGCTGGCTAAAGCTGATGGGGTCAGAGACAACCAATTTCTGTAAGTCCACGGATCTCCTGCACCTACTTTAGATAGTGAAAATGGGCCTTTCTTTCAGATGAACAGTGCACATTCAATTTTAAACTGGGGAGAAATAAAAAAAAAGATACCAATAACAGCCACCAAGATTGCCAGTGATTTTCTACTCTTTTAACCTTTAAATATAAGAAAGAGTCAGGGGCAGGAATGAGTTCATGAAATCTGAGTTTGGTGTATAATTTGTAGCATTACAAAATGCATACTTAATGTTTCACTTGCAGTAGTGCAGGGTGTTCTTTGTTTTAGAAGTGGACATAGGTGCAGGAGTACATGGTCATGGTACATGAGTAAATTTTTAGTGTTTTATTCATCCTGGAAGTAATCTTTAAAATCATTTTACCCCTCCACTCCCACCAGCTGCTCTTAGCTCCAGGGGTGAAGCTCTCATTAATATTAATAGCAGTTTTCAGGGTGAGTTGAGGATAAGATGGATGGAGTTAAGCACTTGTGAGCTGTAGTCCCAATCCTGATAGGGCTTCTTGCACATACTTTGGTGAAAGAAAGAGTAGGTATGTGTCTTGTTATTAAGTATGTATTTGTAAATCTTGAATTGCAATAGAAAATTGTTGTGAAACAACAGAATCATTAAACTGAGTAAACATGTCATTTACTTTCAATTATAATAGCCATGTATTCTTCTGTATTTATAGGTCAACTGAATTTGCAAATTCCATGGAAAAATCTTTATACTCAACCAGTTGAAGCTGTGTTAGATGAAGTTTACTTGCTTATAGTGCCTACAGCCAGTAAGTTTATTTAGAAAAAGGACTGATAGATTTGTTTGCTGAATGTAGCTGGTATAATTTTGGTCTTTTTTGTTTTTGATCATTATGACACATTATCAGATATGAAAACATTTCATAATGAAAAAAAACTGCTCAGGTTAAGTAAATAATTTGGATATCAGTATTTACTGTTTTTCTGCATCTAAGGTCCTTTGTAGTTGACAAGGAAGAAGGCACCCCTTTGGGTTTAAAAAATGTGACCATACCTTACTGAATAATTACTTTTCTGAAATGACCAAAAGGAATCAGTAAAATGAGGAAATATTCATATAGCTGACTTTACTTGGGGAACTGCCCTAGCTGTCTAGCCACAATTTTCCTTTATGTTATATTGTTCAAGTCTGAGGTGTCTGACTATGGTAAAGCTTTAAAGCCCTATGCATCCCCAGAAGCCATCCGGCTTTGCTGGCTGGGCTTTATCCCTGCCATTCTATATGATTACAGGAGCTGTCCCAGCTCTGGGAAAGCACCACTGTCTGCCAGAATTAAGGCAGTTTTGGAACTCTTGCAACTTGGGGCCTTACTCTACTCTTCTTAATGTAGTTCTTTTAGTTAATGCTTAGTTCTTTTCATTCTCTTAGCTGAGTTAATGAAGTTAAAAAGACACTGGAGTCATGAAGTAGAATTCACATCCCCCCATTTTTACACATTTTGTTGTTGTGCAGCCTGTAATTTAAATAGATTTAATTTGTATTATTACTACTTGATGTTTACAAGATTTTTAACACAGTGAAGGTGCAAAGCAATTTTGTCGGGGCGCAGAAGTCAAGTAAGCATAACCAACTGTCACTTGTTGCAGAAGCATTCACTCCTTCGCCATGATATGCCCAAATAAGCTCCAATGCAACCCACTGCCTCCAAAAGTCACATACTATAAGTAGTTTTATGGAATCATTGTGTACAATGCCAGTGCCACATGATCTTACATTACATATGCTTGTTTCTGGAAGGCACCAGAGTTTTTGGAGATCATATCATTAAGACCAAAGAGCTATGGAAAAAACTCCAGGATGAAATTGTACAGAAAGTTCCAATCAGAGTTGTTGTTTTTTTAAATCCCAAACTATGACTGCCCCCTGGAACACTGTTAAAGCCTAGTCTCAAGCTGAGCCTAAGGCAGAGGTTCACTTACCAGCAGAACCGTAAATATGCAGCCAGAATAACACTGGATTGGTCTTAGAACAAGGCTGAATGTCTCAGTCAAAGCCCAGACCTCTCCAGTAGTCTACATCTAAATTGATAATGCTGGAACAGATTGCAAGAAGAATGAACAAATGTTGTAAAATCCAGATTCATAAACCTGAAACAGACTTACCCAAGAAGGCTCACTGCAGTAATTGCTGCCAAAGGTACTTCAACTAGGTATTGACTCAAGCTGATCAATACTTAAGCAATCAACAAGTTCCAGTTTGTTTTTGTTGACTTTTATTCAGTAAAAATATTTACTTCACAGTATTGAGTGTCTCTTGTAGATCAGATAGTAACAATGAAAATTAAATTTCATGTTGTAACACAGCAAAGAGTGAAAATGTAATGTGGAGTTTCAGTACTTCTGCGAAGCTCTGTAGATTGTCTTAAGTATCCTGCCACCCTAGACTCATGGTGAAACTGTAGTTACTGTTTTGTTGTGCCCTATTTATGATTGCAACCCTGTCTCTGATCTCCCCTCCTTCAGTTATAGTTGATAATGCTATGGATCAGGACCTGTTTCTGATCTTTTAACACTGGCTGGTTAGGTCAGTAGGGTCTGGGAAAATATTGCATCTCTGCAACAGTTTTTTATTTATAATTTCATGTTCATACACTTGTTTTGTAGGGATGATCCCCAAATGTTCCAAAGCTCATTAGTTTAATTTGAACATAAATGAGGAAAACAGTTTTAAAACTATACTTTATTCATGAAAGAGAATGAATAGAATGGCTTTCAGTAAGTTTTCCTTTTCTGTTAAGTGTGTGCGCCTGATGCACAAACACAGGATAGTATCATTTATAGATACTTCGTATATGTTGTATTTATACCTTAAATCTTACTGCTTTCATGGGATGTAAGATCTTTGACTCACTAAATATTCTCCATTTCATCACAGCTTATCTTTAGTGTGGTCTTCAGAATTTAATGTATTTACATTACTTTCATCAGGTATTAAATATGATGCTGAAAAAGAAGAAAAACATCAGTTGGAAGCAAAGCAGAGGGAGCTGCAAAGAATAGAAGATGCAAAACAGAAGATTGCAGATATAGGTAAGGTAAAATAAAATACAAACTTTTTTTTTTTTTTTTGAGTAGAAGTAACTTCAATCTTCTTAAGGGTACTAAGGAATTTTACTCAGGACAAAGTCCTAATGTCTTCTAATTAAGCATGTTTAGGATTGCAGCATCAGTGTAGTGCAAAAAAGGCAATATATTAATATATTAAAATTGTATTTTAACTTTCTAAATATTGGGGTGCATATATTGGGGTATTGGTCCGATTTTAGTTGATGTGTTAGAATTTTGAGTAAAAAAAGCTGAGGATTCAGATTTATTTATTCACAGATTTTTGGTAATGAATTTACAAGACTATCTAACAGACTTAAAGGAGTCAAAGAATATAGCTAATGTTTTGCTAGTAGTTTGATTTTCATTTTACTTGTATTTTTAATTTTAAAATGTTCTATATATTAACAACATATTTTTAGAAATTGTTACAATAAAGTTTGTTAAAATAAAATTTGAAAAGTATGTGCCTGGTGCCAAAAAGATAACTGTGTTTGGTGTCAGGCAAGCTTCTTTGCAGAGGCCATTCTACAAATAGGGTGCCACCACTGAGAAGGCTTTCTCTCTGATCACCATCTGCCTTATCTCAGATGACAGGGGGACCTGGAGGAAAGCCTCCAAAGATGGTCTCAATACACAGGGAAGTGGGTATAGGAATGGACATTCCTTCAGGCACCTGGTTTCTCAGCTACATAGGGCTATTAAGGTAAGTATCAATATTTTGAATTTTGTTCCGAATGGACCAGATGCTAGTGAAATTATTTCAACAGTGACAGGATATGTTCCCATCAGTGGGTCCCATACTGCAATTTAACAGCTGTATTTTGAACTAACTGAAGTTTCTTCAGAGATATAAAATATAATAGTCTTAGATGATACTAGTACATGGATAATTCACTCATCCAAGCTGTCATAGAGCACTCATTGCCATAAAAGCTACGCAAGACTTGTGTCAAAACTGGATCCAGGAGTACTTCCAGGTTACAATCTTGATCTTTCAGTGTGTGGACCCATGTGGAAATATTTGAATACCATCTTTCTGAACTATTTTATTTTATTATTTTATTTCTGTCCCATCCCATAGCCAAAATGGCTCTCTGGGCAGGGTTACAAATGCAACTAAAGAGTAGTAACAATATACAGATGAAACAATATTACAGTATAGGCCATTCTCCTTGTAGCCACCCTCCTTATTTCCTCCAAGGGGGCCTCTCTGAGAAGGACCTTTGATGATAATCTGAGGGCCCAGGTAGGCATGTATGGAAAGAAGCACTCCTTTAGGTATTTTGGGTCCAGGGCATTCAGGGCTTTAAATATTAATGTTAACCCTTGGAATTGGGCCCAGATTTCGATTGGTGGCCAGTGAAGTTGGTGGAGGACTGGTGTTATATACTCGTATTGGCCAGTCCTCATCAGCAGGCTTCCTATTCTGGACCATTTGAAGTTTCTGGACTGTCTTCAAAGGTAGCCAGACAGAGAAAGAATTGCAGTAATCCAATTGAGAGGTTATCAGAGCATGAATTACTCATTCAAGGTTTTGCCTGTTCAGGTAGAGTAGTAGCTGGTAGATTAGCCTCAGCTGATAAAAGTTGAATTGTTTTTGCCACAGAACATCTGTATTTTTAGGGTTGAATTTATTTCATGTCATTTCATGCAACAGTCATTTTATGTAAAAGTTAAAACTTAGGGAGACAAGCTAGAACCCATAGCATTTATGGGGCTGAGTAAACTCCAGCGCCACCTTCTGGAATTAGTTCTCCAAGTAGGAACAACCACCTTCAACTCCCAACTCAGAGAGAGTGTTCTATTATGTTCAGTGGTATTAAAAGCTGGTGAGAGGTCCAGAAGAACTTCACTTGTCTTTCTCCTAGCATAGATTATTCATTATGATGACCAGAGCAGTTTGTTTATCAAAGCCAGGCCTGAAACAACATTGAAATCTGTTTATATTATCAGTCTCCAAGAATAGTTGGAGTTCCTCAGCCACTACAGGTGTTTAGAGAGACTATTACTTAGTTGTGATTTATTTTAAAGTGTTCATATTTTGAGTCTTCACTTAGGTAACATTATTTTCCAATTGTGGTAGTTGCTGTTGTGAAAGATAAATCTGCTATGGTTTGGCCACCCCTTTGTTAAATCACTTAAGAAGTATAATTTAGTATGGATTAAGGTAGTATGGTTTCCCACTTGGTGAATTATTTAGGCAGCCATAATATGATTTCAAATAATATTGCAATATTAACATAGAGCCTGTCAATTTGATAAGCATATTTCTCTTTCTGAATTCATTCAACCTCTGGTGATGTTTTTATGACACTGTCAGGCTGAGTGGGTAGAGACTGCAGATCTGCATGCCATTGAGCAATACTGTAGCATACTATTCTGGGCTAATGGTAGGCTACCATCCCTTTGAGCCAGACATGGAAAGCAGGGATGAGAGAACCTGGTATTAGATGGCTCTCCATCTTTCTGTTTGGTGAAGAGGTAGTCTAGCATCTTTGCCAGATCATGACTGCTCTTGGCCAAGTGGGGACACTTTTCTGCCTCCGAATGCTAGAACCTTGATATCCCAAGTCAAGCCATAATATATATACTTTTATACGTAATTTTAAAAATATGTATTTAGTCTTAGATCTGAAGTTAATTGGAATTACTCTTCACAATTCAGTTGTGTGCTTCAAAAATGAGAAGTGGTATACCACTTAGAACATGGGAAATAACATGCAGAGCAAAATAATTCCAAATCATATGTGTTTTTAGTATCTGTCTTCACATTCTTTGTATTTGGTTTCTGGTTAAAATAAATAGAATTAAATTACTACATTTTGTTAGCCAATCTCCATCAATGTTAATAACAGTAGGTTACTTTCATTTAGATAAGCAACAGGAGAAGCAAGACACTTTCCTAGAAAAGCTAATTACTCAGGTCATCAGAAATCTTCAGCTGAAAATTTCTAACATCCATATTCGATATGAGGATGATGTAAGTATTTGTGCATAGAATTTATAATCATGTCAGACCACACACACTCTCTCACACACAGTTTTTGTACTTGGATTTTTCACTATGCAACAAAGCCATAAACATTAGTTCAATGATTTAGATTTTTGTGCTTTTGCTTGTTGTGTGATTACAGTTTGGAATTGTCTGACAAACATCTGTTGATTTGATGGTGCAATAGTCATTTTTCTGTTAAACTTAAAAAACCCTAAACAATGTGTAGTATCC
>NW_025336087.1:46757480-46774453 GCF_004798865.1 Varanus komodoensis | reverse complement strand
ATAGGACTAAGATTGGATATACCCAGTTTCATTCTTCTGATCTTTATGCTTCATAACATTTTGGAAAGATAAAGCATGAATCCGTTATTTCTAGTGAATTAAAGAACTTTATATTACTTAGCTTCTATACAGGTTCCCACTAGTACCATATTAAAATCAAAATAGACCCAAGCTCCAACATCATATATATAGTCTAAAAGAACAGAAACACAAGGAAGTACTAGTGGAGAGCAAAGGTCTTGGAGGGAGACCAGCTTGACGGTGTCAGAACGAATCATGAAATGTGTCTTTGCCTAATGAAGGAAGTGGAGAGATCTTTCAGTTGTGGAATGCCAAATGAAGACATTTCCATTCTCCCAGATGTTTCAGTTTTTTAGGTTGTTTTATTGTAAATCTGTTAGTCTGTTCTTAGATCTTTGCATTGCTACTGGTTTTTACATTTACTTTTTACTTTGGTTTTATCCTGTAGTTTTAAACTTCTAACATTTAGGTCAGCCCAGAGTAATTTTACTATTGGGATGTATGTAAATGTAACAGTTAATCAGTTCAGCTCATCTGTGGTTAAGGCCAGGTAGATATTCCTTGTATATACAGTGCAGTTAGCCAGGAGTACTTTATCCTCTTCACAAACTGGAATGCCCTTTCTCTTGCTTCTGTAGTTATACGTTGCATTGGTTTTTCTAGAGGGAATTGGAATGAAGGAATGCAGTTTCTGGCTGAAACCAGGCTGATTTTCTATTTTTCAGCTCTTGCCTATTCCACCTCCCAGATATCTGTTATCTTGTTGTTTTGTAAATCTAATTTGTTGGTATTTCAGTAGCCACAACTTATGCCAAGTCATTGTAAATTGAAATGAATACAAGAGAGCAAGAGACATAAATTAACTGTAAGAGCTAGTTATACCACTTTACCTCATCTTGTCAAGTGCAATTTACAAAAGAATGCTGAATGCATAGACATTACTAAGAAACAATTCTCATTTGCTTCATTGTTAGGCAGATAATGTTAAAACTTATGGCAGTATATCTTCCATGTGTTCCAAACTGTCTGTTTATACAGAATAATATTTTTGGTTTATGTTTTCTTTTTTTCAGATCACAAATAAAGATATTCCATTGTCATTTGGTGTCTCACTTCAGAATCTAAGTTTACAGGTAAAAATGCATTACTCCATCTTTAATTTTAAAAAATAACACAGGGGAGGGTTTTTCCAGGAGTGGTCTCACCACTCTCTCCTTCAAGACAGAGATCACATTTTCCCTCAGCGATGCATTCATCGAGGACTAATCGAGTCCTTCAGTCTTCCACAGCTTCTTGAAAAAGTCATGATGGACAAGGGCAGGGGAGTGTATGGTGAGTTGCACAGAACATGCAATTTAACGTGAAGAACATGACATGCAATTTAACATGAAGAACATCATGGCTGACAGGAGACAGGCACAGATTAGATTTTTCCAGACAGTATTGTGAGTTATTTCTGCAAAGGGTCCCAGACTCTCTTGATCTTTGTACAGTATCAGGCATATGGTTTTATTATGTATTTATACAGAAATTAAACACACACAGAGCTTATTTTGGAAAAACTGTCTTCTTGTTTTTTAGACTTCAGATAAAGACTGGAATCCATCTATACAAGATGCAACTGCTAAATTGTTCTATAAGGTAACATCCTAGATTGGAATGCTATCAGTATAAACATGTTTGGAATCTAAGTTGTGATATACACACTGAAATTTTACAAATTTAAAATCAGTTGCCAGGTAGCAAATCATTCTTGGTTACAGCACAGTTATTTACAGTATGCACCATCTTGTTGTTCTGTACATTTGTTGCCATCATCATGTATTAACTAATAATTAAGGTGTCCTGTAGATTTAATGTTTGACTTAGTTTTCTTATAGCCATTTAATTTTTTTTAAATTGCCCTCTTGCTAACACGGTTCACAATATTCAGTCCCAGAAACTATGCTACACTGGGTCCTCATCTGCAGGGCTGGCCCATTTTTGAACTGCAGTGAAGTTTCTGTCTCAGGCAGGAGGGTGGTAGATTGTCCTTCAATCTCCTTCTGGTGTCAGAGACTATCCTTCAGACACAGCCTTTTGCTCATTACGGGCCCCATCCTTCTTTCTTGAAGAGGTTGTGGGAAACCAAGACCCAAAATCTCAATCAGAAGACTTGGGCCATTTCTCAGAACAAGTCCTCTGAATAGCCCAGTTTCTAGGACTGGACACAGAGTACCAGATGGAAAGAATAATGTACCCAATCTTGGACGCCTGCGGTCTAAGCATACTGCTCTTCTCAACAGCAGTGCGGGGATGGCTAGGTGCAGAAATGGCTCAGACAACATCAAGGGCACAGGTGCTCCAACACTGACAGACATCCACTCTGTCTCCTTGGGTTGGTTCCTTTATCTCAAACCCTGGTGTTTGATGTTTATTTCTTTTCCTTTCTGTATTGGAAACAATAATATTGGATGTCTGAGGTTTTTCTGTTTCAGATACAAGGTTGAATTTGATGCCCTTCTACTGCTTGATAGTGTAAGGAATACTGTTCCATCTACAACAGAAGTAGACTTGCCACTTTAGAAAGGCATGGACCCCTCACTGTTGAATGGATCTCTTTCTCAACTCCAGCACAGTTTCTGTTCCAGATATTTTATGTCACTGAAACAGGGTGGAGGACTTCAACTAAAGGAATTCATCACACCATAGAATTCCTGTATGATCACATTGGAGAATTAGATTTTCTCTATAGATTTGAAGGATGTTTGTTTCCACAGCTCTATAGAAGACTCATATAAAAATGTCATACATTTCTAAATTGGAAGAGAGACTTTTTAATTTTCATTTTTACCTTTTGTACTGTTCACAGCTGCTAGGGCTTTCACAAAGTGCATGATAGCATTCTGTGCCTATTTATGATTGCAGGGGATCCATGTCTGCTCAAACCTGGATGACTAGCTCATTGTGACACCATCTGAACAAGACTCACCTAATCCCATCAATGCTACCTACACTTTATTAGACAAGTTGGGACTTTGTGTAAACTTAGAAAAAACTCTCCTTTTCTCCTCTCACTGAATCCTCTTCATTGGAGCTACCCCCCACACAGATTCATTGAGAGCATACCCTTCCAGAAGCCAGAGTATCGGTCTTAATCAGGATTGTCAAAAGACTATATAGGGACTCTGTTGGGCAGGCTGGCAGATAAGTGCCATATAGTGACATACTTATTTAATACTCAAGTGATCATTTTGAACCAATGTTGAGGTTGCCTTATTAGTTCCTCCCTCAATCTGGAGGTTACAAAGTTAGTCTTGAAGGAACTGAAAGAATGGGCTGGAGCCCTTCTAATATACTGGTGCCAAGGGAGGGAGACCGAGGGAGACCAAAATCCAATCAGCTACAGAAACTTCCCAAACACAGGGTCAACACGGGGCAGGACCCCTAAATGTGAATAATAATTGTGTCATTTCCTCACTGCTCTCCTCTTGTTTTAGACTGTCATCATCATCTTCGGATTATAGCCTAACAATGACAGACTATCATGTTTTTTTTAAAAAAAATTAAATATCTTTAATTCAATTGATTAAAGATATTTAACCAGACATTTGACATTCATAAAGAATTTTTTTTTCTCAAATATTTGTGTTGGTTCATGTGAGTATTTAGTAATAATAAAAATTACAGAGGATGACAATTCAGTTGATTAATCTTAAACATTTTGATTTCAGCTAGTTCGATTGGACAACTTTTTTGCATACTGGAATGTGAATTCTGAAATGTTTTATCACAGTGGTTTTAAAGAGGCTTTGGTAAGTGAAATATGTAGTACCTCAATCCTGGATGACATATCTAATATTCTAAACAAAAACCGGGAAGCAGCAGTATAAAATGAACTAAGACATGTGATACTTTATGTGTGTAGACCTTAATGAAACATTATTTTCATGTATAGATGGAAGTACCTAGGTCCCAGAGATCAGATAAATATGCTGGTTTGGTGGGGATAGAACATGTCATTTTGATACAACATGCTTGAAGAAAAGCTGTTCTTGAACAAGGTCATTAAGTGTTCATGCCAGAATTTAGCCCAGCCTAACTTTTCCCAAAAATAGGGAAATTATTTTTTCATATGGCCATAGTATTTACATATCTATATGTAGTATACAGCATGACACTTTTGCAGCATAGATATGTATTTAAACTTTTTATATATTGTTTCACATGATCCTATAGACTTTCCTTAGAATTACTCACTCTTGACAATACAAATACATCACTATATATTGTAATTTTTCTTGCAGTTAAATACACGGTTTTGAAACATTATTTTTATCCCCCTCCCCCCCCCTCCCAGAATAACTTAAAACATGGAGTTGCAAGTGCTAACTTGATTCCTGAAGGCTACAGTTTTGGTAAGTTCATGATCTCTGCAGTCCTTTTCACTGATTCTGTAGATCCAGTGAAACTTTAGGGCTGTAGCTAGGAGCTTGTTCTTATACCTCCTTTTTTAAAGGTGAAATGCTTGCTGTATGCATGTGCCTTAAAGAGCTGGGAGAGCCCCTTCCTTCTTCACAATGACTTCCTGTGGCTGGCTGGCTGGCTGGCTGGCTGGCTGGCTGGCTGGCTGGCTGGCTGTCTTTCTTTCTTTCTTTCTTTCTTTCTTTCTTTCTTTCTTTCTTTCTTTCTTATATTGATTCACTGGAAATGAGATATAGTCTACAACTCATCTGCAAAGCCTTTTTCTTCTCTTTCTGCCTTGTGTGCCTATGGTGTAGCAGGAGTTACTTTAAAAATACAGATGTTGCAGTGGCAAATTGCTAGTATCTAAAAGGACAGTTGTTTCATATTTCATTCCTGATTTAACTCGTAGTTTTAAAAAAGATAAGTATATCAGCAATATGTACCTAGTAGCTAAGACAAACAGGTACCAGCCCATGTTAGGATTTTTTTTAAATTGGGATTCTTAATTCTGTTAAATCACAGTGAAATATATTCAGTATAAAATGAACAGGCCAGTTGCATTGTGTTAAAATATCGAAACAACTTTTTGAAAAGAGGCCTGTTCTGATTTCTAGTGGTATTTTATCCTCAGTAGGAAAATAAGGTTCTTTTTCTGTGTGAAAGGATCTCCAGAACTGCTGTACTTCTATTTCAAGAAGCATGGATCATGTTATCTCCCCCCACCCCCTCACCTTGAGTTCTTCCCAGTTTCTTTCCTGCCTGGATCAGGAGACAGGCAGAGATTTTTTTCCTTCACAGATTTCACAGTAAACAGGACTGATTTTTGGTATAACAACAGGACTAATAACAGGATTACTCTGTTTTCTTATTTCTTGCCCTTACCATTGTGTCCTTCAGCAATTACCTAGGGAGGCTGTGGGCTCTCCCTTTCTAGAGGTATTCGAGTGTCAGCTGAACAGCCATCTGAGAAGGATGACTTAACTTGGAGTCCTGCATTGAGCAGGAAGTTGGACCTGATGGCCTTCTTGGTCCCTTCCAACTCTACTATTCTATGATTTTATGATCTCATCTCTGAGCTTCTTAGCTACAAACAACAACAACCCTCTCTGCATTCTGCTTTCATTTTCTCTTGTCCATCCAGATATTTGGGTCCATTGAAACCATAATTTCATAAGTTTAAAGGCTGGGTAAAAATTAAATGGACTGCAGGTGGCGCAGTGGTTTAAACTGCTGTGCTGCTGGGCTGGTTGATCAAAAGGTCGCCGGTTCAAATCTGCACAACGGGATGAGTTCCCGTTGCTCCATCCCAGCTCCTTCCAATCTTGCAGTTCAAAAGCATGCAAATGCAAGTAGATAAAAAGGTACCACTTCGGTGGGCAGGTAACAGCGTTCTGTGCACTTTGGTGTTTAGTCGTGCCGGCCACATGACCACGGAGACTGTCCGCGGACAAACACTGGCTCCTTCGGCTAGGAAACGGAGATGAGCACCGCCCCCTAGAGTCAGACATGACTGGACTTAACGTCCAGGGGAAACTTTTACCTTTTTAAAAATTAAATAATAAACACCTTGAGTTGAAATTTGCAAACAAAGGAGAAAATCATGTAAGAGGCTTTTACCCAAGGAGATAATTGTCACTTCTATACCAAACTAGAAAATGGACTTTGGGAATGGACCTCAACTATACAGAAAAAGGCAGCATGCTTTCCTGGCTCAGTGGTTGATCTCATCCTTTAGAAGTAGCGCCTGATGGAACAGTTTCTTTTATCTTCCATCCAGAGGATGGGGTGATCGCATGACTATGTTCAGGAATGCCCAGCTTTTAACTCTGACATGTAACAAAATGTCATGCAGAACAAATGCATTAGTAGAGCAGAAGTTTGCAAAGATTATAAAGGCAACATAGAATATTATGGAAGCAGAAACTGTTCTTTCTGATAACAGTTCATCAGCTTTCCAGCTGAAGAGTTTTTTCTTCTCCTGAACTAAGATCGGCATCAAAGACTTTTCCAGAACAATGCCATTCTTGACCTCTCTGCAACAAAACTAGATGTCCAGGTCATTCAAAAAGTCAATATTATGCTAACAACTTCCTTCCTAGTGAGGATAATGAAGATCCAGGGTGATCTTCATGAATACTGAGCTGAAAGCAACAGAATGAGATTTCTTAAGGGCAAGTGCCAAGTCCTCCATCTAGGAAAAAGAAACCAAGTGCTTGATAAAACATGGAGAATACATGACTCAACAAAACTGAAAAAGAAAAAGCTTGGAGTAATTGTGGACAACAGGCTAAATATGAGCCAACAATGCCATACACCTGCCAAAATGTCAAATGCTCTTTTGGGATACATTAACAGAAGTATTACTTCCAAATCACAAGAAGTAGTAGTTCCCCCTATACTCCTCACTAGTCAGACCCCATCTAAAATACTGTGTCCAGTTCTGGGCATCAAGATTTAAGAAAGATGCAGAAAAATTAGAAAGGGTCCAGAGGAGGGCAACAAAAATGATCCAGGTTTTGGAAACACTGCCCTATGAGGAGAGACTGAGAGATCTAGGCATGTTCAGCTTTGAGAAGAGATGACAGAGGAGAGACATGATATCCCTCTATAAGTATCTCAAAGGCTGTCACAAAAAGGAAGGTCAAGATTTTTTTCTCACCGATACCAGAGTGTAGGATCTAGAATAATCAAGTCAAGATGTGACAACCCAAGTTCAGTCTGAATATCAGGAAAAGTTTCCTCACTGTCAGAGCAATACGACTGTAGAAACAGTTGCTAGAGAGGTTGTGGGCTCTCCTACACTAGAGACAATGAAAAAGAAACTGGACAGCCATCCGAGTGGAATAATATAAATTGGTGTCCTGGAACAGCAGGGTGTTGGACCAAATGGCCTTCACGGTCCCTTCCAACTCTACTATCATTCTATGATTTAATATTAGTATTTCTTGTTGCTGTGCACAGGGTTTCTAGACCCTTCCCTTGCTTATATTTAGTGGCTGTTCTTCTCTCTTTATTTCACTCTATTTCATACAAACTTGCTGCATAAAGTATACAGACACCAAATAATGTCTCAACAGGGTATCCCATTTCATTTCAAATCTGTTGTTTATCCTTGATTCATCCTGTCTATTACCATAAGCTTGGTCATAATTCAGAACTGAAAGGAACTCCTACTAGGGAGGAAAAAGTATAAAACTTTAGGTAAAACAATCCTTGTTCCTGAGGAAATTGAGGTGCTTTAGGACAGAATGCCCCAGCACTACCAGTTAGAAGACATTGTGCAACAGTAGCATCCCCCCCCCCTTAATGATTTTTTTCCTGCATTAAGAAAAAAAAGGAAGCAGTGGGGGGCGGAGGGAATGGAAGGGTTATAAGCTGAAGACATCATCATCTGCTCCCCTCTGCCCAGTAAAATTCTGTGAATGAGGTAGTGTGATGGTACTGTTAAAACCTTATCTGGAAGCAATCTGCAGATCCTTTGTACAACAAGAAGAAACCTTCACAGTGAGTGCCTTTCACCTATAATTTCTTGTAGGAGAAACAGCAGGGCTAGAGAGTTATCCTGCATGTTTCACCTGAGTCAGCTCACCTGATTTTTATATTGTGTTGTTCTTCTGTGTCTCCTGTGCAAGGCTGTTTCATTTTATTCTCAGACTAGTTCTGTAAGACAGTAGGTTTGCCAGGTTGCAACTTGCCCAAGGTCACATAGTGGTATTGAACCACACCCTCCCAACACTATCTACCATATCAGACTTGTGCTCTCATAAAAGCTGAGGAGGCTGCAACAATATTCTGGTTCAGTGCTGGGGGAGACATGGCAGGGCTCTTTTACCCCAGAGTGCTACTCATGCAGGCTGCATTGGAAGGCACAGTGTAAGTACTCCTGTGATTAGGCAGCTGTGTGGCAGGAAACCCTGCTTTCTTCTCCCACAATAGTTGAGAGAAAGAAGATTCAGGAACTAAGTAATGACTTTGAAACATGATCTATTTGTTCCTCCCCTAACTTATTCTTAATTGCTATTTTTTTTTAGTATTCCGTCCAATTTCAGCTAAAGCCAAGCTTCGTATGAATCCACGTTCTGATGTTGACTTTTCTGCACCAAAGATAGATCTAAATGTAAATCTTCAAGATATAACCATAGAACTAAATAAACCACAGGTAACTTTCCATAAAAGATTTTTAGACTTACAGAAAACTTGTTTATATTTGGAAACAAGTTCAACAACATATATATATATAATGGACTAGGAAATTCCATTACTGCACACTGGATAACATATTGGAGTATTTTCCAAGCATTCTACAATGCTACAATTCAAAGAGAAAGAGAAAACTAGTTTGCACAGAACAACAGCCCATGGATATTGAGTAAAAGAATGTGGGTGCTTGCCATTTGCAAACAATAACTTACAGTTGACCCATTTGCAGGTTGCTGAGCATGATATGGGCACTTGGAGGGTTTGATTGCTTACAGGCTACATAACTCATCAGTTGTTTAGCTCCTAAACAGCCCAGTTCATTGGTTTTCAATGTGACACTCAACAACCTGTGAAAGCATGACTAGTAGCTTGCAAAAGTGTCAGGAGTGTGTCTCTCCAGCTTATTCCTGATGGTACATGGATTGTTTAACCTGTGGATCATTGTTATATGTGAACCAGGTCATGATGTAAGTAGAAGACTATTGTGGATTCTGTTTGTGGCCACTCAACAGACATCATCTTTAAAAACTGAAATTATATTTATGGTAAATACCCATCTAATAGTGCTTGCCATAGGATGCTGTGGACAACAGTGAAGGGATCTGTGACTTTAACAAACTAGCAGGGAAGTAAGTTCTTACAGGGCCTGAACAAACCGGCCAGGGTGACTGTTGTGATGGGAGATGCCTTATGCAGGTCTCGTCATTGTTCTGCCTAAAGCATTGCTTTCAGGCAACAAACTAGTACTTCACAAGTTTTTGATTACTGAACTGGGCATCTCTTCATAAATTAAAATTGGATACACACTTCACTTTTGAACGCAAAAAGGTTTACTTTCTTCAGAACAGTTTACTTTCTGTAGAAAGTATGATTTCTACTCAGAGGAACTAGTGATGCAAGATGCAGTGGCAACTTTCTTTATTCATATGTTCTTTATTCTCATAGGAGCCTTTAATTATTTAACCTTTCTCTGGGTCAAACTAGATGTAACATTTGTGTAGCTAATTTTAAAGTTAATTTAAAATAGACCTTGTGTAGCTAATTTAAAACAAAAATATTTGACTTAGGGGAGGGGAATTGAGCCAGGTCAGGACCAAAGAATGAGAAAGGAGTTTTGTCATTACTTTGGCCCTTTGCTGAATCAGGGTCTCTGCTTTTGGGAGTTACTCCCTATTGCAAACAGCTTGTACAGCTCCATCATTCGAACTGAGACTACAGTGCAGGAAAATGATTTCCTTCCATAAGGTTTTTATGTGGTGTCTGTCCCTCCACAAATTGGGCCTTAGGCCCCTACACTATAGGCACAAGTACAGTGAGCATGGTGTGGTGTTTAAGAATGCTGTACTGCAACTTAGGTAATCTGAGTCCCCTCTTAGACAATGGAGGAAGAAGGAGGGAATATTTTTTTCACACAGCAAAGAAAAAAAGAGAGGAAGAGCTCCCATTAAGTTAGAAAAATGGGAATGTCTCCAAATTTATATGTACTCACTGAACATAAGTCTTTCTGTCTTGTGGTTACTTACTTAAGATCTGTGGAAGCTAGTTAACCTGGGTCTCTAGTTGGATAGCCTCTTCTCTACTGAAAATGTTTTTATGCAGTACTATTAATACTTAGTGTGTTCTTTCCTTTTTCATTAAGATGAAATAGTTAACAGTTAACATTCCAAAAACCTTTTGACAGATTTGTACTTTCCCAGCAGGAAATATAGACCAGCTTGTAGTTAATGCTAGTTTGTGGGTTAAATACTTCAACAAATTATAGGCTAATTATAGGCTAAACAACCCAGAGTTGAGTCATCATGCTAAGAGCATGAACAGGAATATAGGTTGTTAACTGAAAGCAGAAGTGAAGAACTTGTCCAAATTAGTGTGCTTCCTCCTACTGGATGATGCCCAGTAACCCATGGTTTAAACAGTGCATGAGTAGTTGTTACATGCAGACTAACTTATAGTTAGCTGGGGAAGATTGAAAGTGCTACTTCTTCCTATTTACTCAGGAACGTATATTCTGAATCAGAATATTAGTCAAATACATTGCAGGCAGTATAAAATGAAACTTCTGTGGCTTTCAGTCCTTGAAGCTACAGATAGCATGATATTGAAATATGTAATTTGCTTTCTGTTGTAATGATTCTTTGTACAAATGGTAAGCATTCTTTTGCATTTTATTGCAGTATTTCAGTATTATGGAACTTCTTGAATCAATAGATATGATGACCCGAAATTTGCCATATAGGAAATATAGACCAGATGTTCCTGTTCACAACAATGCCAAGAGATGGTAATATATATATATTTTAAACTCACATCTGTAAGAATATTGTATATAAACAGCACTTACTATTTTGAAAAAATACTTAGTCATGAATTTCCATTCAGTATCTTTTCTAACATACTTCTAGTTCATCTTTTGCTTATTCATGTACCTTAAACCTTTGATCAGTGTATGGCACAAAACTGGCACACTAGATGTATTTTTTTCTTATAGGATTTACACATAAATAGACCTGCAACATTAGCTTTCTAGAACATTGTCCTTTGTTCAGTAGTGAACAGTATTCCCACATTTCATCCAGTTACTGTGAGCAGTTTTATTTCTGCAAATTGAAAAAAACAAACAAAGGGTATATAACGTCTGAAGAAATCTATTTAGTTTTAACACTGGACTGCTTTTCAGGCAACCTAAAGTTTTAAGCCTATAGTGATGGTTATGTCTTTTCTGGGAAAAAATGCTTCAGAGAAGCAGACTTGTAGCCTTTTTTGGCTTAACATATTTTTGCTCTGGGATGCTTTACTATTCTGAGATACAATGAAATTTATCTTGGAGTATTAAAACATCTGAAAAAAGTTTTAGTATGTAAGATCAATTAGACCAGGGGTCTCAAACTCAACTTACCTGGGGGCCGCTGGAAGTAGAGTCTGGGTGAGGCTGGGCTGCATCAAGTATTCCACCACCGCGGTGGTGGTGGGCCGCTCATCCCACGGCTGGCCTGGGCGCTGCCGGCGCTTTGAAGGCCGCAGGCCCCCTCCCCTGTGCCCCGCCCGTCCCGGCAATTGGCCCGCGGGCCACGAGTTTGAGACCCCTGAATTAGACCCATATTGTACACGACACAGTTCTAGCTTCAGTGTTAGTCGGTTTGGAGCTGAGAAGATTTCTCTCATTTCTGCTTATTTTTAAGTCTAGTTTCCTGAAGGAAGACGGAATGTATTCCTTTAATTTTGTTTAATGTGACCTTTTTGAAATGGAACAGTTATGAAAATATAAAGCTGAGGAACCATGTATTCTAAATCAATGGTTTTCAACTGCCAGTCTGCGATTTCCTGCTAGTCCATGGGTGCGGGGGGAGTGCATCCCGCTTGTTCCGGACTGGCACGGGGGGCTAACTGTGCTCCAACATCTCTTCCTCAGTTGGCATCATGTTCATGAGGGGTGTGCCAGTGCCACTGGCTGCGGGCGGGGGGAGGGGAGAGATGGCATGGTGGGAGCTGGCTGGGAGCTATGCCGCATCAATTTCATTCTTTTGTTAGCATTTTTTGTTGCTCGGTTTCTGGTTGTTCTGAAGAATTTTCATCTTTTTTGGTATTGTGTTTGGAAACTAATACATAGAATATTACATTATGTGTATGGTGCCTTTTGTTTCTGCCTCAGCGGTCCCTGAGGTGGCTTTCCTGTTTTTTTGCCAGTCCCCAGCTCTGGAAAGGTTGAAAAACATTGTTCTAAATAAACAGAGTTGCTCTATCTAAAAAGTTATTTTTGTAAAAGGAAAACAAATCTGAGAATTTGGAACTGCATAAGTCTTGAGAAATTTGATTGGGGAAAGTTCTCTAACTGTTCCTAGTAACAATAGTCCTTAACTTAAACTATTAGCACACTCACTTAATTTTGCTGTATTAGTTTTCTTGGGCCTTTTGGCAGCTTTCAGCTTTTTTTAAATTCTGGTCTTTCTAGCTGGGTTAAGTCTTGGGGGGTCTCTTTATTGTAGTACTCCTATTCCTTTGATAGGAAAAGTCTGGAAAGCAGTGCTGAGGCTAAGGATGTAGAGATGTTAAGTCCATTCTGTCTACATTTTGCAATTTCTTGCCTTTCTTTGTGTCATCCACTCATTTATGGACTTGGATTTCATGTTGGACACATGGATACAGGCATGCAGTTCACACTTCTGAAAATGAATGTATCCCCTCAAAATATGTATATACCTGCAAAATGTGTATTTTCCTGCTTTAGCCAGGAGATATGTATTGTACTGGTATTTTTAGTCTATCAACATTTTTGTGGAAAAGTACAGAAAATAAAAAATAGTCTACAAGTCCATGAAATGAGCATGAATCAGGAAATGTTGATCTGCTCTGGAATCCCTGGGTGGGATTGTTAGAAATTTGAACTCATTTGAGTCTGTGGATGATTTTGACAACCCCCCCTAACTCTGTGGCTACAGCTTGATACCACAGCCTTTGGTTTATGGCATCCCACATTTTAATTTGTTCTCTGTTTTGCTTAGTATTTACATTAAGACATGGAAAGAAGTCATTTAATGTTTTGGAGTAAGGCTTGCTCAACATGCTGATGACCGGCTCTGTGTCATCTAAGATCAAGGAAGCAGTCAGTAAGCTTTGAAGTTACCTGGATAAGGTTGAATAAAATGAGATTAAATCCATGCAAGATCAAGGTGCTGTTGGCTATTAAAAATTAAGCCTCAGTCCTTGAAAGTATTACACTCCTGGAAAATCAGATTAAAAACTCAGGACTGCTCCTGCATCTTGTGCTTTTTTGGATTCTCCAATGGTTGTGGTGGAATGAAGTTCATTTGCACCAGCTGCATTCTATCCTGAGTTAGTTGGATTAGTCACATTAGTGAGTATATTGGTGACCAGTTTAGAAGATCTTTAAATATTTTGAAAGGAAGCAATACTTTTGTGTACAGTACTTGTTATGAACTTTAATTTTATTTTTATTAGGTGGAAATATGTTATATATGGCATTCTTGAAGTAAATGTTCAACCAAAACTTCAGATGTGGTCTTGGGAGCATATCCATTATCATAGGAATCAAATAAAGAACTATAAAGATCTATATAAAAAAAAGATAACAACAAAGAAGCCAGCAGACGAATGTTTGAATAAGTTGGAGGTTAGTGACTGTAGAATACTATTAATTTACATTTGAATATTTATCATGTGCACTAAAAATAACAACTGTTTCTTAGGTAATTTTCTAAGTATCTGTTGCATTATTATATTTGTATATTATTTTCACATTTTAAATTTCATATTAGACACAAAGTTGGAGTATACAGTAACTGAAACCTAAAAATCAGTGGCCTAGATAGAAACAAAATCTCTTTCAAAGGTATGTTGTTAATTTCCCCACCCACCTGTAGACCAGTGAAAACTGGTTCCAGATGGGGATAGAGATTTGATGAGGCAGGAAAGAGAATTGATAACCCCTGCAACATGTGCAGAAATGTAATTCAATCAAAGCCAATATTTTTAAGCTATTCCCTGTTGACTAAAGACCA
This sequence comes from Varanus komodoensis, assembly GCF_004798865.1. Taxonomy (NCBI): domain Eukaryota; kingdom Metazoa; phylum Chordata; class Lepidosauria; order Squamata; family Varanidae; genus Varanus; species Varanus komodoensis. The sequence continues at coordinate 46,760,270 of NW_025336087.1, read as the reverse complement.
TACCTTACTGCAACTGTTCTTTTAAATCATTGTTTAAATCTAGCAGTGAGAAAAGGCAGATATGATGCTCTGTAGAGAAAGAATGATTAGGGTACACCACTATAGATAAGCTTTTTCACCTCTCTTGAAGCTCTTGTTGGAGAAAACAAGGCACTCCCAATTAAAAATCTGGTAATAGTCCTATTTGAGGACTATTGTGTGTTATTTCCATATTAAAACAATTGTGTTGTATAGAGAGGCTAGTTTCCATGTGTTGTGTCCTCATTGCCCAATCTGTATAGCTCATGTATTCTGCAGCAGAGAGCCTATTGTTAGTATGTATTTGTGTTGGCAGCCTGTCCACTTGAAAGCAGTCTCTCTTTCAGATAATACCTTTATAACAGTGGTTCCCAACCTTTTCTATGCCAACACTCTAGAAAATGTTTGATTTTATTTGCACCCCCTAAAAAAGTAAGATCACATTTGAAGTCAAATTTCTATTTTTGAACCACAAATTGAACTTTAAAAAGCTTTAAACTCAATGCATAAAATTCAAATATAAATTGAACAATTAGGGGGGAAAATGTAAACAGTAAAATCAGTCCCAATTGTGAACATAAAATTCTCATTCATGATTTTGTCAAAGAGTGAACTTTCATGCTGATTGTAATCTGCAAGCATGCCTGTAGATTCCGGTGATTCCTGGATATTGTCTTGATTGACAAAAGAAAACTGAATCCAAAAGCAAACAAAATAATAAAAACTAATTTTATTATTGGGATAATTTTTGGCATAAAACGTAGCAATTTATTAATTTTGAGGAGTCACAACACAGCCTTCCTCTTTGTTGCACCCACTGAAATTGCCATTTCACACCTTCTGGAGGTATAGGCACCCCAGGTTGGGGAGCCTGCTTTACAACATGTGTCTGGCATATAGATTACACAGTGAGGTTTGGATGTACCAATGGGAATAGGGGCACAAAGCACAGAACTTCTCTTTCCCTCAGCTAAATGTTATTGCATGATGTGGAAGAGAACTTTTGTGTAGAGGAGAAATGATTGACTTTGGGAGTGATTATGTCTGAAGGAAAGACTTTCGACTAATGTAGTGAGGAAAAAAAAAGCTAAATCCAACTTGTTCATGCTGTTTAAAGAAGGAATTCTGTCTTGCACCATTTCTAGTCTGTATCTACATATTTATCTCTCTATACCTCAATTAATTCATGTTTATTTATGATATACTAATATTCTATAATCTCAGTCATTATTATTTAAACTTCTATTTTCTACTCTTCTCATTTTCCATGTTATCCTTATTCTTAATATATCTGTCTATTAATAGTCAGTTATGCAGTCTGGCCTAAACTAGCATAGAAATGGAAAGGAATGAATCTGTAAACAGCAACCCACCATTTCACTAATTTAATGGGTGAGTACTAAAACAGGAATAGTCACACATAAGGCCGAACTTGTGTAGGAAAATAGTTTGCAAATGAACAGAAAAGGAAAACAAGCGGTCCAACAAGGACTGAGCCAGCCTAGTAAGATCCAGGAGCCTCATTGTGTTGTTCAGTATTGTTAGGATAGGTGTAGGGGAAATTAAATTCATAGTGGTGAGCACAAGGGACAAGTCTCTAACAGCATGGGGTATCAAGAGAAGAACAAAAATTAAATATCGCACTCTATATGGAGAAACTTCAATAAGGGAAAGGGTGGAAGGAGAGGGTCCTCCCACAATAGAGAAATAAAATGTTCAGGTTTGAGTCCTGCAGTGAGTCCTAAATTTTAATTATTTAGTGGTATATAGTATGATCTCCCAAGTTCCAGACAAACCTCCTGTTTCAGATTGCTTAATACCTTGAACAGCAGTATTTCTGTTAGACGCAAGATACATACCAGAACATTTTATTCTGGGCCCCTTCTTGTCAATTCACAGTGTGGAAATTTGTTGCTTTAACTGTTTCTGTATTGTTTTCTCTTTCTTTTACAGGAACTAGAAAAGACCCTGGATATTTTCAGCATCACTCTGGCAAGACAACAGGCAGAATTTGAGGTAAATGCTTTATAATAGGAAGTTGCAGGCAGTTCATGAATTACGGACATCCAAATTACAAACAACTTGTTCTTATGAACTGCCATAAAGCCTATTAATTTTTTAAAAATACTGCAGAAAATCTCATTACCATAGAGAGAGAGAGGAAGTGAAAGGGGAGAGAGGCCTCCAAACTATGCCTTCTTGCCCTGTCCATCCAGAGATGGAAGTCTTTCCAGCATTTCCTTACTGCAAGGATGAGACACTGCTGATTTGGGGTGTGGGGTGGTTAGAGATATTCACAGTTTTTCTGCTTTAATGAGAATCCTGTACCTCTAACCCCCACAGATGTTGAGGGCCTGCTAAGTGTGATCTGATGTACATCCAAATCCAACTTAAAGATTTCCGTTTTTTCAGAAACAGAACTCATTCGTAACCTGGGGACTACCTGTATACTGTAATAGATTTCATTTTATGGAAACCATTAATAGCCTTATATCCTTGAAATTTAAATATCTTCTGTCCTAACCTAGCTGGTAAAGAAATACTGAAAACTGAACAAAACAAGCTCAGATGCAAGCTTCCATGCGGTAGTTTTCTATATATAACATTTCGGATTTTAAGTCCACTACACACAGTTCCTCAATCCAGACTTGTAGTTTCTCATTCATCAGTTAAAATGGTAAAGTTCTAGTTCCTCATGATCTCTATGCATCACACATATGTTCCCTGTACTTGTAGGAAGAATCAGTAGCTAAGAGTGTTTTGGCAGGAACC
>NW_025336087.1:46667487-46757380 GCF_004798865.1 Varanus komodoensis | reverse complement strand
CCCCCCACCTCTGCGTCCATATAATAGAGAGGGGTTCCTGCCATTTCCCACAGTTCCCTTGCTCTTAGCTATTGAAACATCCTGGTAACAAGCTGCATGCAGGTGCAGAGCCCATATGTGTAAATGCAGAAATGATCACTCAAAAAACAACAGTTACAAGTATCTATTAAAACATAGTTCTCTATTTATATAGTTAACTGTTGAAATAGATAATTCTATTTTAAAGCAAGTCACAAGTCTGTGTTGCTGCGATAGCAGGACCAAGACTAAATGAAATTCAAAAGAAAAGAGGGCTATGCTGTATTGATCTTGTATCACTGGAGCCCCCAAACTGTGCTTCATCTGTTTCCAACATTGCCTATTTGTTTTACACCTTACCTGATTTCTTCATACTTGTGCCATTAAATAAAATATTTACTGTTAAATATTAATATTAAACTTTTCAATTTTTTCATAAAGGCAACAAAGGCTGGTTTAAAGATTTTCAGACCGGGAACTAAGCAAGATGATGAAGATTCTGGTGGCTGGTTTAGTTGGATGTGGGGATGGGTTGGAAGTAAAACGGACCAAGCTGTACAAGAGCCAAAAGGTACAATGTGCCCATTTGGAGTTAGGAATACTTTAGATGTTCCCAATGATTCCATAAGCCATCTTGTTCACAAGCCTTAACCTGCTTAGTAGTGTCAGTGTTGCTATTTTGAGCAAATTACTATTGCTCTTAAAATACTTACTACTTGTCTTTCTGCTTAAATTTTGGAGACTCAAGTTGGTGTACAACATCATTTTATATTATTATAAAACTACAAATATTAAAACAGAAAACATAAAAAGGTCAGTTCAAAATACTTCTTGGGGAATAGCAGGCCTGCTGGAACTGAGAAGTCTTCAAATGCTATTAAGAGGATATTCTAAAAAAATCATGTATTTGTAAGTTTCTGGGGCAGCATCAGGGCTCCCTCTTCTGGCTAGAGACCAGAAGAGCAGCCCTGGTGGTTGCAGGACTAGGTCCACAGTCAACCACAGCCACCTGGGATGTTACAAGCACCACCTGGGAGCCCTGACAGAAGAGCTATATAAGAACTGGGTCCTCTCTTCAGATGTGGCCTCAGCAAGCTGCCAGCATCTGGGGTATGGGTGGCTGGGAATTAGGTTGGAGTGCTAGGACCCAGACAACTGGTATGATATACAGCCCCATTCCAATTTGTAGTTAGGCAGTCCGGAGATCAAGGTGGGAACAGAAGTGCAAAGTAGGCCAGTCTGAATAAAGCAGAGCAGTCAATGCCGGTCAGGAGTCGAAAGCCAGAGAGAGAAGCTGAGGAGAAGCAGATACCTGGGATTAGGAGCAGAAGGCAGAGCAGGTAAAGCCGGGTATGGTTCAGAAGGGGAGGCACAAGCAAGGCAACAGGCAAGTTCCAGAAGGTATAGGGTGCTCCAACAATATCAAGACCCTTTGTTGCTGAGGCAGCATCTGGAGGAAAGAACTTGGTATAGCTCTTCCCTTAGGGCCTGCCAGGTGGTGCTTGTAACATCCCAGATGGCTGTGACTGACTGTGGACCTGGTCCTGCAACCACCAGGGTTGCTATTCATGTCTTTGGCCAAAAGAGGGAGCCCTAATGCTGCCCCAGAACCTCACAGTATTGGACTTACTTAAAACTTAAAATCTGTGCAGGCACCCTTTCCCGTGATTCTTTCAGACTCTGTCATTTTCTGTTACTGTTTTTTACTTGACTGAAATACTCACCAATTCATGCAGGGAATTTATGCCTGGAAAATTGGGATAACTGACAGTTGTGTAATACGGTGTTATCTTTTTTTGCTGTCTGCTGTTTTGATCTGATGCTGGACTGTGGGACTGATCGTGACCCATCCTCCCCATCTGACTCCACCTGTTCAGTGGACTGTCTCAGAAGAGCAGACATGATCTGCTTCTCACTGGTCTCTTGGCGTATCACTGTGCCTATAGGCCCTTGCATTTCAGTTGAAAAGTCCTATCCTGCCTTTGCTTCCAGTTCTGACTTAGATCCTGTGGTGACAACCTTGGAAGGTTGTATTTTGGGGAAGAGGTGGGCCTAATCCCTTCATCCTCACTGTTTCACTGCTTAGGAGATAAGGTGAAAATCTTAAGATCCCTTATGCTTTTTGCTCCATGAACAAATGGAGCAAATATGTACGAGCTTGCTTGCTTTATTTTAATTGAGAGTTGTTTGGAATGAGTGCAAGTTACAGTTAAATAGGAAACTTCAAATCAGAAGAATGGTTATTCTGTGAGAAAGGAAAGGAAAGCTACTAGTATATCCAAATAAACAATACCTAAAACATTATAGGTTTAAGGACATATTTCCCAAATAATAAATGATTAGTCAGTATTGGAAAGATGGGCTTTTATAAAATATGATATAAATTAAGGTGGGTTTAACTACGCCCGTTAGATAATACAGTGGTGTAGTACATTTCTTTACAAGGGCTTGATGCCAGACCCTACAGAGAACCAGTTGTGCAAACTGGGGCTCCAGGGACCTTCTGTGTTATGCATTTCTATGTGTGCTGCCAATAACTTAAGCTCCTTTATCAAATTTCTCCATTTATAATGAAATGGACAGAATTACACTTTCTATATCAGAGCAAGTGTTTAGGAAAAGAGTAGCTACTGGATGCCTGATGTAAGCACATGAATCCATAATGCAGCTAATTCCTGTGTAAAAGTATTGTAGGAGTTAAGATTATGATTATTGTATTTGAAAATGCATAGGTTTGGTGTACACATTGGATTGAATTTGAAGATTCATTTCTTTTGATGGAAGACAGTTCCGTCCATTCACAAGTGTCCTTTGGATCCACGTCATTATGCTTTTAAGCTGGTAATGAGAACAGATTTTGGGCTGAGTGAACTCTGTCCAAAATGAAATGCAAACTCTTCAGCTTAACCATGTTACTTCTAAATCTTAGAGTGTGACAAAGTAGCTCCACTTAAGACAGTATTTTTCTAACTTTTACAAGTGATAATACTAAAATGCTGATCTGTTATTTAGTAGGATTGTTACAGTACTGAGTTTTTCTACGGAATACATTAATATTGATTGTTTTACCCTATCAGGCATTGAACAGTTGATGACTCCAGAAGAAAAGGATAAACTTTATGCAGCAATAGGTTACGGTGAAACAGCCATTGATCCAACATTGCCTAAAACTGTGAGTGTGATTTGATTTTGTAATATAGGTCAGCAAATATTTTACTTTATCCACACTACATGAATAGATATCTTACAATAGGAGATAATACCTGGAGCTGTGATTTCCATCTAATGCAAGGAGACATCCACTATGGGTTACCGCCTTCGCTGTCCAGGGCAGACAAGGAACATGTGACCAGGATTTTCCCCTTTGTCCTGGCTGCTGTGGCTCCTCCCAGCCAGTTTGTTCCATGCCTCTGCCTGGGATATGGCTTGTTCTAGTTTTTCTTTCCACAAACTGTCTACTCAAGGATCTTATTATCCTATTTTCTTTAAATATTCTTCATCTCTACAAACCTTGGACTTCTCTCTACTTTTTCTGTTCTGTGCTTTACAAGAAAAAGGGAGCATTTGGCTTTCGTTCTCTTGGCCTTTAATTATTTTGCTACAAAATTGGTCCAACAAACCAGAAAGCTCCAAATCTGGAAAGGAGAAAAAAGAAAGACCAGTAACTCATATTAGAGTTGCTTGGACCCAAACTACTAAAAGCACCTCTTCTACTCAAATCAGAAAAGTGGCTTATCACTTCAGGCAAAATCTAACACATGCCCCACTGAGGATTCTTTCAGGGTGCTTATAATGTTCAGGCAAAGCCAACCCCTGTGCCACATTGATGCTAATGCCATTACAGTAATCACTCCTCATGTAGTGTTCTGGAAGAGGATGTTGTGGGATTTTTCAGCTTCTCTTCTGTTTCCCTCTCATCTAATCCAGATACCAACCCAGCAGTTTTCATCAGGGTACACAAGCAATTCTGGAAACCCTCAAAGTGAGAGCAGGCTATGTTTCTCATTCACTTCATGTTAAAACAAAAAACAAAAAAAAATCATTTTGTTTTCCCAGGCCTGTAATGCTTGTATTCTCAAGCACATTAACCCATCATGGAGGGAGGAAATAGAGACATTTGAAGGTTCTCCTCCTCAAAGCAAATGGCTAAGCAAACACACCCCGCCCCACCCCCACTTTCACTAAGATCAGCGGACGGCCCATAGCTCAATAGCAGAGCACATACTTGTAAAATGTCTTGGTTGAATTCCTGGCACCTCCAATTAGCCTGGGAAACTCCAAGAAAGCTGCTGCTAGCTAGTTTCAGTATTCCTGAGCTAGATGAGCCAGTAGTTTCAGTCATCATAAGGCATCTTTTAAGATCCTCATCTCACTACTAAAGAGAAGTGTAAGACTGAAAGGATTATTTGTTTTGTTCACATTCAAGGTCTCCTGTTTGCTTCGATGCAGTAGTATAGCAGATTCAGGGGACCCTTAAGGACCAACTTTACAAGTTGGCAGTGCCCCGGGTTTGAAGGATGAACTCTGGAAACAATCTTTCAGCACTTCTTCCATCACTTTGGACTACTCCAGATGGACTTTTTCACTTCACCACCTGCCTTCTTTTCGTGCCCCCTGATTTCTATCAGTAGATGTCATGGATGTGCTCCTCTCCCACTGACCCCAGAGTAGGCTCTACTCTTCTCTTCCAGTTGACAGATAATGGAGGAATGGACAGCATTTGTATTCAGAATCCTATTCTGCCCCAGAGAGTCATAGTTCGCCCAAATCCTTCAGCTAGCGCAAACAGACCCATAGGTGCTTTCTTTGAAGACAGACTTTTTTGCACAAAGACAAGTCAGACATACAGACCTAATTCACTGGCTACGTCAAGCCACTTGGCTACTGAACACAGCCTTTTCCTCTAACTAGTCTGTTCTGTAGAGGCAGCTGAACACCTTTGTCCTCCATAACAGTGAATTAAATACGTGAAAACTCGATGGATTGTAAGACAGCAGATTCCGAGGACTCAAGTGTTGCTCTGATATGGGACTCAGAGTAAAGCATTTTGTAGTCAAGTTACCCTCTCTTTTGTTATCTCTGAAGTGTGCTGCAAGTTACCTAGTTGTCACTTTGTTGCCGCCTTCAAAGGTTCCTCAGAAGGGTGTGTCATATCCAGCTGTGTTCTGCAGCAACACATTGTTTCCCAACCTGGAGTCTGCAGGTGATGCTGTTAATTCTTACCATTTCCCCTGTTGAGCTGCAGAAAATGGTTACTATGTTTTCTCTCAAACTGTTATTCCTTATTGTTATCAGCCAAAAAGATCTTGACTCTGTTTTCCATGAAGAATCACTTTTGTTCTTTTAACAAGAACTCTGTAGCTCTTCCACTAGACCTTTCTTCACTTTCAGAATTAACCCTGATTTATACAGAATACAAGAGGTGGTTATCACTTTCTTCTGCTTTAACCTGTCTTACTCTCAGCGGCTATGTAACTTCCCAGTGCTAGAAAGGCCAGCAAAAACTACCTTAAAAATGAGGTTTCTGGGTTCTCCAGTTTCTTTCTTTCCATCCTACTGCAATGGAAAGAAGCCCTCCCATACCACTCAAGTTAGCTGGCTCAAGGGTTGTATATTTGCATTTAATGAGATTAATAATTTCCCTAAATCTGCACATGCCACAACACATTCCAGCAAGACCACAGATGCATCAGTAGTTTTTTCTCTACTGTAATTCCCATAAATGGCGATCTACAGGGCGGCTCTTTAGTCTTCCCACAACACTCAGGTTCAACTAGAAAAAGTGGCTGACGCAAACCACAGAGGCCAGGACCAAGGCAAAAATCCTGGTCTTATGTTCTTGTCTGTCTTGGGCACTGGGACAAGTTAGCCATAGTGGGAGTATCCTGTGTATTGAATCAGAGTGGAACTTCATGGTAAGTACTCAACTTCCCATTTTAAACCTTTGAAATTTACATCAGTATGATGTGTGGCTGGGTAGTTTCAAAAGCAAGAGGTCGCATGTATTGTCTGTTACATTATTTTGTAACGACATGAGTGTTTAATATTTCCAACTTAATAATGACTTCCAATGCCACTGAACCAGAAGAGAGAGAAAATGGTGAATGAATTCTTAATCTGTGTGACAGCATTGCCTTAAGCTGTATATGAGAGAGAGAAGTATGTAATTCATTGCAACAACTACAATATGGCAGGTCATGTCAGACCACTGGAATTGCAGAGCAACAAACTGAATCACAGGCCAACATTAGTTCATACAGTAGTGTTTGAGAATTGTATATAAAATTATGATTTTTAAGTTTGAATGATAAGACCCTTAGTGAATCAGTCAGAGTTTTATTTGGAATTTGTGCTGACTTATATAATTTCACTTCATAAGGCTGACTTGTGTTGGATCAAGTTCCACAAGGTCAGGGAATCTGAAGCAGAGGATTATGTATTAACTGATGTGACCCAGGATCAGTAATGATGTTATGCAGTGTTAGAAATTGTGCTTTCTTACAAGTAACATTCCATGCATCCTAACTTTTCCTTGGTCTTTCAGCCAAAATCTGTATGGGAAAAGCCTGAGACAAGCAAAATTGACCCCACTTTGTCCCGCTCTTTTATTGCCTTATGAAGCATCAGATCCTCACAGTTTTGTTAGAAAAATTGTCCTGTGAGTTAACCCATTGCAGTTTGTTCATACATCAGTAGATGGCAGGATTGGCTAAATAGTGAAAAGCCCCCTTCTAGCAGTAAGGGACATGCTTCATAATACGCTTCAAAAAAACATAGACTAACACAGTTCCAATGTTCTTCTGAAATTAATATACTAAATTCTCTTATTTTGTTTTCCTCTGCACTATAATTGCCTATCTCTAGTGCAATTGTATATATTTTTGAATGCAACCTTTTTGTGTGATGCTATACAGGTTTTTTTCAAATAAGCTGTAACTTGCAGACAAATCCGCCCTTCTGGTTGTTTCCTGCATGTAACTTCTGATCTGTAAATATCAGAAAATGAGATCTGAAGATGTTGTTTCCTCCATATTAACTGAGCATTTGAAATAATTAGCCCTTTGGAATCAAATCTTTAAACTTAGCTAAATTAATTTCTAACTAGGCAGCATAATTCCACTCTTCACTTGTTTTCTGAAAACCTGCAGCTTTAATTATTGGAGGAAGAGATGAAATGTCTATAACTAAACATTTCCCAAACATTAATAAATACAGTCTTCATTCAATTTTGTTGTACATTATCAATTCTGATTTGTTCCCTAAGTTAAGCTGCAAATATATAAATAGTCCAGGATCTAGCTGTTTGGGACTATTGTGCTATTGCAACAAGCCTGATAGTAATATACAATATTAGGAAATAACAGTCCATCTCTTTCTCATCCTTTTGGTAAAGTTTGTTTTTTAACCCTTGCAGTTTTATATAACCATATATATTGAAACTGAAGCAGCATTGTGATTTGTTTTTGTAGCATCTTAATTGACAGTATAAGAAAAATACAATTTGGGGTAATATTTTCATTTTAATATATGCAGGTCTTCCACACTCAAGATATGCATAATTGGAGCCATCACTTCACTTCTTGCTTAATTGATAATAAAAGCTATATATTATTATCCTCTATCAAAGTATATATTTTATCTGAAAAGAGATCCTCTGTGTTCCTTTGTTTAAATTTAGGTCCTCTTCAATCCTGTTTATGTACATTCTCAGTATTAATTGATAATATTCCTGATTTACCTGGGTTCACTTTGTACCCAGAAATTTTTCACAAAGCTTCCAGTTTGATCTTAAGCTTTGAAACCAGGACTGCATTACCAGTCTATAGTATTACTTTAAGTCTGAATATCATTTATTAAACTCCTTTAATGCCTTTGTCCAGTCTAGCCTGCTGTGCCAGAAATTCAGTGTGCAAATTAAATGAAAATGGAGATAATGGACATTCCTGCCTGTCATTCCCTCTTCAAAATTTAATAATAGATGGCATCCTGTTATTTATCAGAATCTTAGCAATAAGGACTGTATATATGAACTAACAGTTCCCCCAAGTGTGGAACAAATTGAAATATTCTCAATATTTGTAACAAACTTTGGACTTGTGGAGTCAAAGACTTTCTTGGAGTAACAGTGTAGGTTGTCTTGCAGTTTGAGTTTGTCCAGTGAGATGTGTCACTTTCATGAATACTAATTAATTCTTAATTATACAGTCACCTGAACGAAATACTTCCCCTTCATGGGTCACTGCCTTGTCGTGGCGAAGGGGTTTGTATAGCTCAATGAAGCTATGAGCTATGCCTGCAGGGGCACCCAAGACATACAGGTCATAGCAGAGAGCTCTGACAAAAGCAGATCCACTGGAGAAGGAAATGGCAACCCACTCCAGTATCCTTGCCATTAAAACACCATGGACAGTACCAAATGGAGGTAGTGACAGATATTATTTTTCTGGGCTCCAAGATCACCATAGATGGGAACTGCAGCCAAGAAATTAAAAGGCGCTTGTTCCTTAGCAGGAAAGCTATGGCAAATCTAGACAGCATACTAAAAAGCAGAGACATCACCCTGCCAACAAAAGCATGTATAGTCAAGGCTATGGCTTTCCCAGTTGCAAGGTATGGCTGTGAAAGCTGGACCATAAGGAAGGCTGAGCACCAAAGAATTGAGGCCTTTGAATTGTGGTGCTGGAGAAGACTCCTGCGAGTCCCTTGGACCACAAGGCGATCGAACCTAGAGGGATCAACCCTGACTGCTCTTTAGAAGCCAGATACTGAAGATAAAACTCAAATACTTTGGCCACCTAATGAGAAGGAAGGACTCCCTGGAGAAGAGGCTAATGCTGGGAACAATAGATGGCAAAAGAAGAAGGGGACGGCAGAGAATGAGGTGGCTAGATGAAGTTACTGAAGCAGTAGGCGTGAGCTTAAGTGGACTCTGGGGGATGGTGGAGGACAGGAAGGCTTGGAGGAATGTTGTCCATGGGGTCACAATGGGTCGGACGCGACTTCGCAACTAGCAACAACAACAAAACTAGATACTTATATTTTTTGAGAAGCTTGCAATATATAATTGATTTTACCTGTCAAATAATATTATGGAATATTTTACATATGCCCATAGACCATTCAAGTGGGGTTGGACTGCTTCTGTTCAGTTTCATTTTTGGTGTATTTTTTGTGAGCTAAAACACAAATCAAGAATATTCAGGGTGGGAAGGCACAAAAAAAGTTTACATTGTTTTGGAAAAAGTGAAGTGAATGATTATGTTTATAATAGGGGAAAAAGCAAAGATGCCTGATGTTGTCCTAGTGGCAACTTTTTTTTGCTTGCTTGCTTGCTTGACTTTCTAACTCTTAAAAAAAAAAAAAGTATCCCAATAGTAGAGCAGAGCCCCAGCCACTGCCATGTTTAATTCCCCCAGAATGTCTCTTGAATACTGTTGCTGCAAGCAGGCAGCGCCCCTTCACCTTCACAGAAACATTTTGCTCCCTATCCTGAAGCCACTGTGAAGTGGTTCGCTAGCTGCCAAGCAAATAGTAGTGGCAGTTGGACAATCAGTTCAGCCCTACTTTCAATTACTCTGAATTTCAACTTAAGACATTTTATGGTTAATTATATTTTGCAAAAAGATCTTGCTACTTATTATGCACTTTTGTCAATTTGCACAGTATGAAGCCATAAAGCTTTACATAAAACTGGTAAGCATGACTGTCCAGATCAGGGAGAACAAAGGGAAGCCTGAACTGATAAAACTTGCATTAATTGATCTGTGCACCACAGTGACACAACGGCCTGGTGCTGAAGCAATAAGGTAGGAATTTATTCATACTTATTCTTTGAAACGTGATAGTTTGTATTTTCAAAGTTGAGTTAAATATTTTCTGACTTCACTATGATAGGTCATGTGGAAAATAACATAATAGATTCATATCCAGTCTCTTAAGTGTAAAGCTTCCTGACATAGTTGTTTGGAGACTGAGTCTAAATAACTAAGAAATCTCAAACAAGGGTCTCCAGTAGCTGATCTCCAGCACCTTACTTCCTTACCATCAGCACTCTGGTACCTTAGGAGACAGTGTAGTCTAGGCCTCAGGGGAAAGGCTGTCCTTAAACTGTAGTATCAATCTGAAGAGATTCAAGTGAATGTGAACCATTCAGGACACAGCAGGCTGTGTAAGTTCTTTGCAGCCAAGCCAACTATCAGTCCACACAGCTGATCTTTAATGCGAAGGCCCTGCTTGTTACATTTTCTTTTCATGACTGCTGTCTCACATTGTGATGCTTGCCTACTCTACCTTTCACCTTGTTTATAGTTGTCTGCCCCCTGTTGCTATTCTGGAACTTGTCCTGAGCATGGCTCTAACTGTGTGTTTGCCCTGTCAATGCTATCTTCAGCCTGTCTACAATCATGCATAGTAGTTTCTGGATCTCTGCCTTCAGCTGCCTCCAAATGCAGCTCATGCCAGAGCTTAACACTGAAGGCCAAACCAGACATTACCTTTAATGTATAATTACCTTTAGTATCTCTAGGTCTTCTTCATGTTTTCTGCATTACACACATGGGCTATGGAAGCTGGTTTATCTTCCTTACACACATATATAGCCTTTTTTAAAATTTTTATTTTCTTAAGATGAACAAATAGAAAAGAATACAAAACAAAACAATTGTAATGAACCAAACAGCTAAAATAGACAAAGCAAACTAAAATAGACAAGGTTGCCAAGGGAATTCTGTACAGATCCAGCCAGTACAATCAGCCCCCCAAATCTATCTATCTTCCTGTCTTTCTATGCTCCATGAGAGTTTAACACAAAAGAAATAATCTATACCGCAACAGATCCTCCAATCAGTTCAGATCCTCTACTGCTTCTTTTACTTTCCTTTTCTAAGCTCCTGAAATACCACTAAACATGCTAAGCACAGTAAAATTCCATTTATTCTCTAACAATCTTCTACCTACACAACTAGTCAACTTGGCCATCACAACATAGTCTGCCATTTCGATTCACCATTCCTCAATTAATTGGGGGCTCTGAAGATTTCCATCCAGAAGCAACTGTGATTCTTGCTACGATTATCATATATCCAAATAACTCTAACATATTCTTTGAAAGACTCTAAGACTATATTAAAAAATATTCCTCATTTTGTCTCTAATATTCAGTCTAAGGAGCTTAAACAATTATCTCTTTTCAGATTTATCATTCATTTCCCCACATCCAATTTGATTTCCTTCTCACGTTAGTTTTCTCTTCTCTTGTCCTCTGCCTCTTCTTGAGGCAGGAAGAACAGTGTGGGTCTGAGGGAAAATGCCTTGAGGGTGATAGCAGAAAACAAGCAGGTTGGAGGGCTACACAGAAAATGCTTAGGGGCTGCAGGTTAGGGACCGCTGGTCTACAATGATTGGTACACCAACAAACAAGAAATAGCACAGACTCCTACGCTTAACTCTTGACATTTGGAATTGAACCAGTGGATGAAATTTAAAGCTTTCAGCTGTCCATATAGCTGGTACAAACAACCACTTGGCAGACACTCTCAGTGGTTTTTACCTGCTCTCCAACAAATGGGATTTGGACATGAAGGTCAGGACATCCTTCTTTCAGCAATGGGTATGCCCCTCATAAACCTCTTTTCCACCCAAGAGAATGCACTCTGACACCTGTTCTACACTCACACTGGTTTCAGTGCTGGTTCTTTTATGCTTTCATCTTTTAGTGATAAATGAACTATGTTTTTCCACCTTTTCCATTATAGGTCAAGGTGCTTGCAAGTAGGCAGCACAGATTGTAAGTTGATTGCTCCGTGGAGCCTATGACAGCTCTGGTTTGCCCTCCTCCTGCATCATTTTAGGGGACAGTTTCTTTCTCTCCCTTCCATCCCAAATCTGCTAAAGTAGGATCAAGGTTCAACTCCAAACCCCGAACACACTTCTAACAGTGTGGAGAGTAGCTCCTAAAACCTAAATTTTAGTCCAGATATTTGAAACTTTAATCAAAGCAGTTCTTACCGGATAGTGTAACTACAAACATCATTTAGTTCACAACTGAGATAGCCCATGCTAATACTGTTAGGGTGCATCATCTACAGTGACAGCCACCACTTTTGCAAGATCAAGACAGAGGAACTGCTGGAATCAGTAAATTTAGCTTAGCCTCATCTGTCTTCCCATGTCATAAATCTATTTTGTCTTATTTTGTAGCTGTTGAAGGATTTACATCAGACAACAAATAAAACACAGTTTGATACTTTTAACATGAGGTTTATGCCATATTTTCTACATCCATTACAACTTTTTATTAGTCAAATAAACTTTATACAGAAAATTTAAAGAGCCTCCCTGTGTGGGTTCAGTGAGATCCTGTTCCATGTAGATGCATGAAAATAGCTTCAGAATTGTTGCTGGAGCTGAGATCCATTTTATCTTACTCCTCACTACATTTGAAAGAGATAGTTGACAGGGCAGAATTAGATGTAAAAAGTATAGCCAAGCACAAGGTACTCCATTCTTCCCATAATGCCTCACCACGGCATTGCATGCAGTACTTCTACAACCAAGTTCACTTAAAGCAACTAAGTAAGTAGGAGGTATTCTGCATTTCCTTCTATCACTGATCTCTACACGTTGAATCATATGTGCTCTGTGTATGGAATTAACACAATGTGTATTATTTAAATGTGGACAATATGAAATATAACCACATTAAAGAAATAAACAGTGTATATTTATAGCCTAACTTTCATCCAAGCTTGATTCCCGAATTGGCGTATGTGTGAAGTCACAAAAGGTGTGATGTGTTAGGGATAAATGTATTGTCCTTTAGGTTTGGATATTAAATGTCATAAACTAATTCGCAAGGTGTTCCCTCCAGAGGGAGAAAGCAAAATGTTTTAGATAGACTTAGATGGTTGCTGATGTTGAAGATGACCACATGCAGAAGTACTTTTATGTTGATTTTGTTTATGCTACTATATGTACTCTTATACTAGAAACATTCATTGAAAAGGTAAGTCGAAGCATTCATGCCTTCATATGCTTCATGCTAGTCATTAAATTATGGGGGAAGTAGCTCTTTAAAAACCACTGAAATAATGTAATTGTGTATGTATATAATCACATGTTTATATTCTGTTTTGCACAGATTTGAATCAAGTGTAAGTGCATTTGAAGTAAAGGGCATGGCTCAAAGAAAAACCATTCCCTGTTTGCTGTCTTCTAACACAGTTCACTCACAGCACAATACATCACTCTTCACCATAATGTTTGAGACAAATCCCTTAAATGAGAGTGCCAATCAGAAGCTAAGAATAGAATCACAGCCATTAGAAATAATATATGATGCAGTAAGTAGAAACTTATTCTATGGATTTGTTTTTAAAAATAAAAATAGTGTTTTAATAGTGTAAAAATAATTTTACTTAACACTTAAAGTGTTACTTACTTTACAAGTGTTTAAAGTAACTTTAACACTTGTAAAGTTAGTTTAACATACATGTATGAATTCATACATTATGAATGTATACATTACATTCATAATGTATTTCCCTGTCCTTTCTTGATCTTTTTCAGATGACAGTGAATAGCTTAGTGGACTTCTTCCGACCTCCAACTGATGTTCATTTGGAACAATTAACCTCAGCAACTTTAACAAAGTTGGAAGAATTTCGGGAAAAAACTGCTACAGGTAAACTTTGAATAAATGTATGTTAAATACTAAATTCCACATATTTCAGAGCATAAATATACATTTATCAAATCATGAGAAGGCAAAACTGTCTGGAGAACATAACCACACCAGGGAAAGTCAAATTGGAGAACTAAAAAGGTGCCTTGAGAGGTGGTGGGCTCACTTACATTAGAGATATTCAAAAAGAAACTGGACAGCCATCTGAGTGGGATGGTGTAAATTGGTGTTCTGCAACAGCAGGGTTGAACCTGAAGGCCTTCATGGCCCCTCCCAATTCAACTATTCTATGATTTTTTGACTTTTGGAGGTATTTCATGCATAGTATTGCCACAAGTTGAAGATGACTTGACAGCGGGTTTGTGCCAATTTTGAATGTTAAAGTGGAGATAATTTTAATATGGAAGAGTATTTTGTGAAATCACCTTAAGTTTAGAATGCCATTCATATTGGCATACAACTCATTTTAATGAAATGCTCTGGAATATCATAGAAAGCTTTTGTTTTGCTTAAACTTGTTTACTCATAAATAAATGTAGATAGTATTTTTTTGGAAACCTTAATACATTTTCTCATTCCGATGTTTTTCTAGGATTAGTGTATATTATAGAAACACAGAAGATTTTAGATTTAAAAATAAATCTTATGGCTTCCTATATCATTATTCCACAAAATGGATTCTATGAACCAATGGCAAATAAACTACTTCTAGATCTTGGTCACTTAACGGTAAAACTCTCAAATTTCAATTAATTACATAGTATTTATTACAAGCTGAAGAATCAATATTGGGTGGGGGCCTGGATGAGCAGCTCTTTGAGGTCCTTACTGGCATAAGTACAGGTAACCTTGCCATATCTGATATATTTTCTCCCTAGCTGAAGCATTGGCTAGTTCTTTCACTTGGTGCTTGGGCTGATAACCTGCTCTGGTTCATGCAGGCTTTACTGGTCCAAGGAAGCCCCATGCACAGTGAAACCAACCCAACTGAGTGGCAGCAGCTCACCTGTCAGAGGGCGAAAGGGATCCTGTCAGCTTGGCTTCACTATGTGAGGAAGCCTACATCAAAGGAAACGGCAATAACACAGAATAATCTATCTTTTATCTCAGATCAAAGATGGAAAGTAATACTGGGGAAAACTCCCACTGAAAATCCCCTTTGCATCAGGAGTTTAATCCTGGGCTCCAGCTCCTCAAAAATCAGAGTTTCCAGTTCTCACACAATGTTAAACAATCCAGGAACAGAGCAATTGAATAGCAGGATCCAGTACACTTGCTCATTCTTGCTCAATTCATAAAAAATCCCCAGAGTTTTTTTAAACCCTGGCTAACAACCCAGAATTTTAAAACAACCAAATTCGGGTTACAAAAACATCCACTTAATCAGTTACATTTTACCAGTGGCCCTGATAACTTACAACAGAGTAAATACGTTGGTGTTATGCTAGGCAGTAGCTGGGTATTATTTTTTACTGCAATAGACTTAGCATGGTTGCATGGAGTTTTTCAGAGTGGTGTTCTAAATGCAGAAAACATTCATGGAGAAAAGAATTTGGTCTACTTGGCATATTTCTTAATGGTTCATTGTTCTCCCAAAATTTTCCTTTTGCTAAGCTGCAAATGAAGATAGGATGTTCAATTAGATTACTCAAGAAAACAAAGTCTAGCAGTTTTTGTTTTTATAGGGCACATTTCAAAGTATGTTTTATCTGAAATAAATAGTTGACTGTATTTAAACTTATCATTATTAACTTTTGTTCTATTTAAGATGGTGAGTAAAAGTCGGTCTACTTTATCAGATATTGTAGTTGGTGAAAGCTCTCTTGAAGCTATTATGTCAAGAGCATACGATAAGTTTGACATTCAACTCAGCAGCATACAGCTACTTTATAGCAGTCATGGTAAGTACTCATACAAATTGATTCAATGTAGATTTTTTAAATGGTTTTACTTATTATCAGAAGTTAGCATTAATCTGATTCCAACAGCCTGTTCAGTATCACTCAGTGCACGTTGTGGGCTATGTAGAAAATTGTGGGGTTTTTAATTATTTGATGTCCTATATTTAAAATGCACAACAATACTGGCATGTGCATGAAAGAAAAAAAGACCATTGCTTAAGCAAGAAATGATTCACTTCCTCTTACCTACAAGTTAGAACAGACAATAAAAGTGGACTAGTTTGAATTCCTGCAATAGTTGGTAACTAACTTCTATCAGGAGCCATATTTTGATTTCAACAAATGACAAAGAGTCAGCAAAATTAGTTTTATCCATTGACTGATTCCTGAATGCCTGTAATGCAAGACAGGCAAAAGCGTATTTAACCTTCTTCACCCAGATGTAAATTGGACTGTTAGTAGCATAGTTGTGGAGTATAAAGAACACACAAGCTTCATTGAAATAAACTTCCAGTGTGTGTCTAGATACACCTGCATAGTTTGGGTTTACAACAGCAGCTATACCACCAGGACAACATGAACTGCCTCCCTCATCTCATATCCGGGGGTAACTGGCATCCCCCTAACTCACATTTTGCATTGTAATTTACATAAGTAGTCTGACTTGTCAGGAAGTGCCTAGTCTATGCAGAATCATAGCAATTGCTATTGCTATCATGATTTTGTTCTTTAATATGTGTGTGTCCTTTTAACTTTGTTAACCACCAAGAGAGCCTTGGCTATTGGGAAGTATAAAATGAAATAAGTAACACATTCCCAAATTTCAGCCTTCTGCCTTTTATAGTGTGCTTGCTTGATAGTTCTCCTCATAAACCAAAACACGTGAAGATACAAAAGTATCCCTAAGTCTCTATAGGAATAGTTCTCAAACGCCAAACTTTTATTCCCCAGACAATAGGCTACAAACAAGGGAACAAAAGGAGGTTCAGTACATACCACCTTGGTCTCTTTTTAAAGCTAAGAGGCATAGCTGAAACATCCAGCAAAAAGGGTTAAAATCCTTTGAGGGAAAACTTTTGATTTTTAGTAGGCCATATTATACTGATTTTTAGGAGGCCAAAGGTTCAATTTGGATGCCAGGAAGCACTTCCTGACAGTTAGGACCCCAAGGGTATGGAATGGGCTTCCATGGGAGGTGGTTGAGGCCCCATCAGTGAGGGTGTTCAAAGATAGGCTAGACATGCCCATGGTGGGCATGTTGTCAGCGGAGCCAGCTGGAGTCAGGGGTCAAACTAGATGGCCCGGGAGCCCCCTTCTGACTCTATTATTCTATGTCTCTATTGTTATGCAAAGAAAAGGTCAATGGGCCAAGCACAGTTCTGCAGATTTTCTTGTTGTACATAGCCAGAAGAACTGAATCTGACCTTGCTTGTAGTGGTTGACAGCTGAAAGCCATTTTTATGTTCATTGAAATCTTGGGATGGGGGGCGGAGATTTTAGCCAGAACAAAGGTTTTTCATATGCAGCATTTTCCTTGATTGAGGAACTTTTGTCTGGAGTCAAAAATGAGGTGAAATGCAGCCAGTGCTGTAACAAAGCTGTAGGAAAAAATGGACATGAAAGGTTAAGTCATTAAGTATATAAGCACTAGTTTTTGAAGTTTGCTTGTAACAAACATTTCTATTCTTAGATGAAAACTGGGAGGAGGCTCGTAATTTGCAATCATCATCTCAGCATATACTGCACCCCCTGGATGTGAAAATGGAATTGAGCAGAGCAATGGTTGTAACAGATGCAAGAATGCCCAAGTATGCCATCTTTCTCATGGATTTTCTCATTGTTGGTTTGGTGTGGGGCACATGTTCATAGCATCCTTCCATTCCTACTGGTCTTGTCTTTCTCATTTAGACTAGATACCAGGAAAAATTTTCTCTCTCAGAGCAGTACAACAATGGAACCTATTACCTGGGAAAGTTGTGGGCTCTCCCTCACTGGAGACATTCAGAAAGCATTTGGACAGTCATCTAAATGGGATGGTGTGAGTGTCCTGCAATAGCAGGGGGTTGGACCTGATGGCCTTCTGAGCCTTCCAGCTCTATTATTCTGTGATTCTTATTTTGAATGGAAATGGATTGATTAGATCACTTTCAATCTGACATTGGACCTGGGCTATTACAGGAGAGGGACATGAATTGTGTGAACCTGTAGGTACTCTTTGACACCTTGGTGCTACCTGGCAGGACTAGCTCTGCAGGGCGTTCTATTTCTGCCTATGGGGCTGGTTTCCGCTATTAGCATCCCTATGAAACATTTGCACATTCTTATAAGACTCTCATTATTGATTCCTGAGATTTTGTTATAACACTGTTTATTTGAAATATCAAACACTACTTTGTTTACCTCATCTCTGTGCCAGGAGTGTTCACTAATGTGTTGATAGTAGGTTATTGATTCACTCTTATATGGATGACATGTTGATCTGGTTTCCTTTGTGAAACAATTGCCTAGTGGACATACAAAGCATGGCAACATACCTCCTGCATTAACCCAGCTTTGTGAAGTAAAGTCATCTGATTCCCTCCCAGTGGATGACCGCAATAGGGGTCATGCTAGACCCAGGGGAGTTCATGGCATTTTTATCAGAAGAGACATATCAAGGTCTGGAATTTCCTGCCTGCCATAATGGCAGCATAGTCACTAGACCTAGCTAAGTTCCTGGCACTGTTGGTGTCCTGTCAGGATGTATTATCCTATTCAAGGTTACATAAGGGTTTCTTTCAATGCCATTTTCATCCATTTTTGGACCAGATAGCACAATTCTCACATCTGGATATCCAGGTACTTTTGCATCTCAACTTATATAGGATGTGGTGGATAGAGCCACTAAGGTAAAAACAGGTGCTCCCTAAAGGTTCTAATTTGGAAAGTGCTTCTATGACTTGGGACCACCTTGATAACAAACAAGGAGAAACAGCTGTAACTTCAGGACATTTTCCTAAGACTTCTTACAGTTGGTTTATCCCTTTCGTTCTTGTTGGGCCGCCTTTTCCTGAATAGGACAGACAACACCACAGTCTGAGCCTACATCAACAAATAATCCTTCATTGTTGAGCAGTTGGCGCAGAGGCTTCCTTCCAGTCCATTTCAGCAGAACATGTAGTTCAAGTGTCCAGTCAGGCAGCAGATTGTTTGCATTGGACTTCTCTCAAGGAATCTAAATAACTTGTCAGCTCTCAGATCTTTCAGTTCTTCAATATCTCTATGCATCACACATATGGGCTCTAAGGGTCAGAAAACTATCAGTGAATTTGTTGGCCTCACCACACACGTAGGTCCTAGCAGTGGAGCCTGGGGTATTAGGAGTCATTTTTAAAGTCCTTGAATCTCCCAGACAAAGTTCCACTATTAAAGACGATAATACCACTTGAAAGGCCTTTTGGTTGGTGTCAGAACAATGAAATGTCTGCTGTCCTTGGAGTTATACAAAGCAATGTTGTGTTATTTTCAAGGTGGGACTGGATAAGGGTCTGAGTTTTAGTATAATTAAGAGAAAAGTGGCTTTGCTTAGCAGCATACTAGGTTGTGAAGGAAATCTTATTTCACCTCACCCTTATCTTGAAAGTTTTCCTTGATTTCCCAGCTGTACATCACTTTCCTGTCTGGAACCAGAAGTAGATTCTTACAGCACTGAGGGGTAGACAGAACTCATGGTCATAAGGTCTTTGAAGTTGTGCTCTTAAAAACTTGGTGCTACACAAGAAACTTCAGTGGACACATCTGGGAGGGTTTAACCCTTCATTCAATCAACTTTCAGTGGCACATGCCAGGCATTTGCCATTTTGTAACCCATTCATCCATTTTGGAAATAGACTTTTGCAGCCTCACAATTCTTTTTTTTTTATTTACCTTTCCCATTTAGTATCTGCAAGCTTTACTGCTTAATACTTAGCTTTGCTTCAGAATGCTAAATAGTCTCAGTCTCACTACAGATCATGAGGAGACCCCACTGTCTTACATTATGAGAACTATCCATTTACTTTTACTGGTTGCTTAATGTGCTTAAAGTTGTTTAGCCAGTTACCTATAAGAGCAATCCTTATATTACATTAATCAACTCTGAAACCTTTGAGTTACCTTTTCAAAAGCTATTTGAAAGTCAAAATGTACAGATCATCCCTGTCCACAAGTTTGTTGACAGTTTCATAGAACTCTAAAAGTTAGTGTAGTGATACGCATTTTTCCATTTTTTTTTCTCTCTGATTTGATAGGGGTTTTTTCCCAAAAAATATATATTTTGAAGTTTATTGTTCTAATGTTTAAAAATGTTATGATTTACTTGAAAGCACTTGTATTAATGAATGCGAAGTACTTACCAGCTATTTAAATACTTTAATTCCCTAATACATGGCTATGCTTTTCTAACGGCTTTGTCTCTTTATATGTCTTAGATACAAAATGTTTGGTGAACTGCCATTATTGTCTTTCAACATCTCAGATGAGAAATTGAAATCTATTCTGGAGCTTATTGATAGTATTCCTAAACCAGAAAGTCCTGCTGATACTAGTGTTGTTCCTCAACCTTCCAAGGCAAGTATAATGCTTCTTGTGGAACCTCAGCAAATTAACTTTTGGGCGATGTAGTATTTCTGCAGTTGGTAGATGCTCATGTTAAAAAGTGTTGGTTGCATGAGTTGCAAGGATTTAATGCAGAACCTATATGGTACAAATGGTTAGTTCATACCAATTTATTTCCTGTGTGTGTTGGAGACAAAAGAACTGTAGAGTTAGCAATAGAAATGCCAGCACTGAAATATATGTAGTAAGATCAAACCAAAAGTTATTTTGTGAGAACTCAGATTCAACCATTTGGAAAAGGTGAACAGATCTGAGAAGCTTTCTCACTTTTTCCTTGTTTTGGATTGGGTACAGTACACCTCTTGGCAGCTGTTGGTTTCCTATCTTGCTCAGAAACTTTAGTTGGTACAGAATGCAGCAGTGAAGTTGTTAACAAGAACTGCATACTGGAATGCTGAAGCTCCCTTATTAAAACAACTGTACTACCTTTCTGTCTATCCGAGCCAAATTAGGCTTGCTCATGATCTTTATAGTCCTTTTATTTTGGGATCATGTATCTGAAGGACCACCTTCTGTCCACTAACTAAAATGATTGAAGTTCTTTTGTCTGTTCTCTCTGACTTTCTGTGTGGGCAGGTTTACACATCATAGCAAGCAAATATTTTAAGTTACCACAGTCATTAATTTTCTCTCCTGCTGTACCGTGCTGTTCCTATTAGTCGATTGTGCTTCTGATTGTTACTGTACTTCCATTCTGTTTATTTTGTACCTTCCACTCCTGGCTAGTGTCCCATGTTCCTTTGCAAGCAAACTTATATCCCAGGGTCCCTGGTACACTTGCAACCTGTTATCCATTTGTCTGCTGAATGTTCTAGGTGTGTTTTCTCTCTTCTCCCTAATGCAACGTTTCATCCTATCTCTGTCTGCCTCATTGCTGATATGACCTTTTTCATCTTCCTCACTGTGAAAATTACCCCTGTCTTTTTTGCCTCCTGTTTGTCCTCCTTTCATAGAATGCTACTTTCTCCCAGCGTTCACTTTGACTATGCAAAAGTTCTTCTCTCCCATCCAGGTGCTTCTCACACTTTCCTGTGCTTGGTGACTTTACTATGAACAGTGGCTTGCCTCCCCCCCTCCCTAGCAACACACACTTCTTTTCTGGAACCCATTTATTCCACATTTTTGCCTTTATCACAGAGAAAAGCTTCTTTCCCACTTATTTGTAACGCCACCTCACCGCCATGTCTGGAATCTTTGTCATTTGTCATGGCTTGACTTTCCTCATCCCTCTGCAAATTATATTTTCATTCTTTGTTCCTTTTTCCACCTTTCCACCTACATTATACAGTGGTACCTTGGTTGACAAACTTAATTCGTTCTATGATTCTGGTCGCGACCTGAATTGGTTGCGAACCAAGTCAAATTTCCCCATAAGATTCAGTGTAAATAAGGTCAATCCATTCTGACTCCTACGAATGTGGTTGCGAACTGATTTTGGCTGCGAACCAAGTCAAATTTGCCCATAAGGTTCAATATAAATAAGGTTAATCCATTTTGTAAATATTTTTTATCACAAAAATTTGAAACAAAGTAACAAAGTACAGTACATTAGAGAACACTAACCTAGGTGAGGGGGGAGGTTATTGTTTGGAGAGAGAGTCGCCCTGCATAAGGACATCGGGATGAGCTCCTTCAGGGGTTTCCTCTCTTCTGTCTCTTAGCTGCAGGATCAATTTTGGCGAAAAATCTGACTAATGTCTGTCTAAAATCTGTTCTTGTCACCTTCATTACTGCTCTGCACTTTCTTTTTACCACCATGCTTGCTCTGCACTTTCTTTGGAGCCATTATTCAATATTATTATTGAATAATACTTTACGGTACTGTATGTGCTAAAAAGCATACAAAAATGCTTCACAGCAAGTGACCACAGGTCTGTGACTGTGAGTGAGGAAGATGGGTGCGATTGCAATCGTGCTTATGCAGGGAAGATGGCCGCGATCGTGTTTGTGCGGGAGCATGGCTGCAATACTGGTCGTCACCCAATGTGGAGTTCGCAAACAGAGGCAAAATTTTTCTGAAATTTTTGATCATGAACTGGGGCATTCGTGAACCAAGGTACCACTGTAGTGCTTGTGAAGATTACCACCAGCACATGCCCCCTCCCCCATCCTGCCAAACACCTTTATTCCAAGCATTGTCTTTTGATATTACACTCCACTCTGATCTTAGGGCAGCCTGGCACTGAAGGGATTCTTATTCCTCATCTTCCTGCCTTTGGTAGTAGACATGACAGACGAGTCCTTCCTCACTGTTCTTGGTTCTGTTTAGCACAGCTGACCTGTTTGTTAGATCATGCTCTCCAGTCCACATGTCTTCACAACACAGAATGCACTACTACTTTCCCAGTAGTGAATTATTTATTTGGTCATATGTTCTGTCTTCAAAACTTTTCTTCCTTTCCATGGGCTTAATTAACCATTCCACCCAAATCCAGAAACCTATGCCACTACATAGGTTGAGACAAAGCAATCCATCTGCTGGCAGTATAGCTAGGAATTACACCCCTACAACTGAGTAGTGTGGATTCCAGTTTGTCATAGAAATACCTGACTTTGGGTGACCACCCAGAATGCTTATTATGGGTGACAGCCTCCTTCAACAGCTTCTGCAAAGTGTGAAGTTTGTTTTTGTATTCTGAGGGAGTGTATGCATAGCCCCAATGTGAAATTTGCCCAGAAAATCATGGCATTAGATTGTCATGCCTCATGGTTTTCAGAAAGTCCTGTGCCTTGGAACCTAGCACATGAACCAATAAATGCTCACTTTTAAATTGGGCACACACTCTTGCATGAGCTGGTGCTTCCAGGTTCTTCGTCGTGGCCTCTGTGCATCACACATATGGGTTCTTGTGCCTGCGCAGTGCCTGTGGCCGGAAGATTGATAGCTAACGGTTTTGACGGGAAACTCTGCTCCCCTCCCCTCCCCTCCCATAGTATATATGGAGCGGAGTGGCCGCCATTTTCCAGTCTTTGCAACCATCATTCATTGTGCCTCGTGCCACTTTTGCTCTCACTAAAGATCGTTTCTCGTTCTTCCCCGCTTTGCGATTTCTCTTTCTCGTTTTCCAAGTTAGTATTCCCTCGTTCTATTGCTCTTAATAGCATTCCTGTTAGTCTCTTCATTCCTCTTCTTGTTTCTAAAAAAAAATAAACCAAAAAGTTTTATCTATTCCCTCTACTCTGTCTTTCTTCTTTTTCTACGATAGTGCAACGAGCGGCGTTCCACAAGTGCATAGAGTGCAGCTCTAAGATGCCCATGGCGGACCCGCACGACCTGTTCCTCCTCTGTTTGGGGGAAGGTCACAGGATGGACAAATGCAGCCACTGTCTGGCCTTTTCGAAGCAGGCTAGGAAGAATAGGGAGAATCACCTGCGTAAACTCTTGTGGGACCAGGCTCTCCTACAATCGGACCGGCTGGTAGCTGAGTCTGCTTCAACTTCGGCTGTACCTGACTGCCGTCCAACTCCCGACTTCTCCGCCACAACGCCTGGCTCCTTCCTCTACTGCTCCAACCTCACGCCCTTCGGACGAAGGTGCTTCCATCATGGACGATCAGCCTGCTTCCCCGCCTAAAAAGCAGCGGGAAAAGAGGAAGCACAGCGGCCCTGAAAAGCCGTCTGTTCATAAGAAGGCCAAGAAAGATAGGGCCGAAAAGCCGGTTAAGAAATCAAAGAAACCCGAGCACACTAAACACCGACACTCGGGTTCGGTGGCGACCTCAGTCTCGACCGCTGTCGCGGTACCAACACCCTCGGGTCCAACCATCCAGGCGGCTATGAGGGTTACTCCTCCGGGCTCTCCACGTCATACGGGAACTGAACTGCAACTATACCAAGATCCTCCCTGTGGTTCGATTTCCAACGGCGAGATACAAGATT
Source organism: Varanus komodoensis (assembly GCF_004798865.1). Classification (NCBI taxonomy): domain Eukaryota; kingdom Metazoa; phylum Chordata; class Lepidosauria; order Squamata; family Varanidae; genus Varanus; species Varanus komodoensis. Next base: position 46,733,266 of record NW_025336087.1, on the reverse strand, counting down.
CTCCACTGAAGGCTAGGTCTCCCACGTCTATGCCTCCTGTACAGCTGGAAACCGAGACTGGAATGTCTCTTCCGAGGAGCCATAGAAGCTGATCTTCCGATGGCCGATCTGATGACTGGTATCACTCCCGGGATTCCTCGGTTCCAAGATGTGGTGACTACCAATCCGTCGGTTATTACCCAGCTTCTTGAGACCAGCCTTCTCCACCGGCTCCTTGAGATCGCTTTCATTCTTCGGATCCAAGAGATGCTCCACTGGCGCCGCCTAGGGAGAGCGGTAGATCAGTGTTGCCAGGAGACTCTTCCTCCAGCGTCCCAGCTCCTTATTGGGTGGATTCGGATGAGTCTGAGTTCTTCACATGATGCTGCGGTCACATCTCAGGGCCCCGGATCACCAGAAGAGCCGCACATCTCCTTTGCAGAGTTGACGTCCAGGCTGGTTCGGTCACTGGAGATCGAGGCTCAGCAACAGCCCGGTCCCACCACCGATCACTTCTACGATGTAGTCTGGGGTGAACAGTTGACCTCCATCGCTTTACCGCTTATCACAACTCTGCGCCAAGCGATGACTCAGCCATGGGACCTCCCGGCTCACCCTCAACCAACTTCAAGGAGATATGAAGCCATGTACTGGGTTCGGGAGGGGGAAATTATCTTCCTCCTACATCACCCTAAGCTGACCTCGGTCGTGGTGGAGTCTTCTCAGGGCTGGGAGTCATGTGGTCACACCGTGCCCTGTGACAAGGAAGGGAGGAAGATTGACTCTCTTGCTCGCCGAGTCTATGTGGCCTCTGGACTCGGCCTGCGAATCTCCAACTATCAGGTGACACTGGCAGTGCCTGGACAACATCATTGCTGCTCTCCCAGACAACCAAGGCGACCTTGCAAGGGTTTTCATAAAGGAGGCCATGCAGGTCGCAATACAACAGCTCTCCACCGCCAGACACCATGTGGGCATGGATTCAAGAGCCTTAGTCGGTGCCATATCCCTCCAGAGGCATGCTTGGTTGCGTAATTGCAGCTTCCCGTAGGAGATGAAGAGGAGAATTGAGATGCCCTTTGACAGGTCTGGCCTCTTCAATGCAAAGACCAACCACAAATTGAAGAAGATTCACGAGTCTAGGATGATGGCTTAACGCATGGAGTTACAGCCTCAGCCTCGACGTAAGTGGTCGTGGACCTGGCAACAATACCAGTCTCGACAACAGCCACAGCACCGCCAACAACGCTGTAGGCAACAACCGCCTCAGCGATTCCAACAAGGCTGCTGCCACTTTGATGGTGATAAACACCAGCGCTGATGGGCCGGGCGAACCTTTCCTCTGCTCCCAATCCCACCTTCCCCTCTCTCATTTGGAGACCGGCTGAAAGCTGACTCCCCATTTGGGAGTCCATCACATCTGATCGGTGGGTGTTATCCATCATTTGGCACGGATATCAAATAGAATTCGACATTGTTCCTCCATTGAGTCCTATCTGGTTTACCCCATGCTCGCCGGTGTTGTTAGATGAAGTGCATCAGCTCCTTTCTAAAGGAGCGGTTCGTCGCTTGTCTCTACCTGAAGGACTCCACGGATTCTATTCTGGATACTTTATGGTCCCGAAACGGGATGGAGGTCTCCGACCAATATTGGATCTGAGCGCTATTAACAAATTTATAACACCAAAGAAATTTCGGATGACCACCCTTCAGAATATTCTACCGTTGCTGAGGAGAGAGGACTGGTTCACCTCATTGGACTTGAGGGATGCCTATTTTCACGTTTCGATCCATCCGTGCCATAAGTGTTTGCTTCGTTTTGCTGTTGCTTCTGAAATGTTCGAATTCACTGTGCTCCCATTTGGGCTGGCTACCGACCCGAGGGTGTTTACAAAGTACATGGCTGTGGTCTGCGCATACCTCTGACTACATGGTATTCAAATATACCCCTATCTCGATGATTGGTTATTAGTATCTCAGACCAGAGAAGGACTTTTTTCCTCTATAAATATGACCTGCACCTTGCTGCAGGATCTTGGACTTTGCATTAATTGAGAGAAATCCTCTCTTGTTCCTGCACAGATGATCAATTTCATTGGACCCCATCTGGATTCCATGGTGGTGAAGGCATTCCTTCTGCAAGACAGACAGCGCACTCTTGCTCGACACATCCATTGAATGCGATGAGAAGGGAAGATTCCTGCTCGATCTATCCAAAGACTCTTGGGACACAGGGCCATGTCAGTTGCCGTCATCCCACATGCCAGGCTTCGGCTTTGCCCCCTCCAACTCTACTTCAACAAGATGTTTCGACCACAAAAGGACTTGCCTACAAAGTTGATTCGGCTACCGTCCTCCGTTCTACAATCTCTGATACGGTGGACAGATCCGGCCAATTTAAATGTTGGAGTTCCGTTCCAACCTCGGTGCCCTACAGTGACTCTCGGTACCGATGCATCTCTGCTGGGATGGGGAGCACTGTGTTCCGGGCTCTGCGCTCAAGGTGTTTGGAATCGATAGGAGTCCGGGAATCATATCAATTTCCTGGAACTTCTGGCAGCATTCAAGGCTCTACAATCGTTCAAGGACGTTCTTTGGCACTGAGTAGTTCAGATAGCTTCGGGCAACATTGCTACAGTCTTTTATCTGAACAAACAAGGCGGGACGAAGTTGCCTATGCTGGCTCGGCTATCAATGTGAATATGGAATTGGTGCATCCCGAGAGACATGGCACTCGTAGTAGTACATCTAGCCTGTACAGACAATGTCGAGGCCGATCTAAGCAGACAAATGTCAACATCCCACAAATGGGAGCTGGATCGACAGATATGCGACCAACTCTTTCATCGCTGGGGACATCCGAACATGGACTTTTTCACTACCCAGCAGAACAGGGTATGCGAGAATTTTTGCTCAAGAGCGGGAATCGGACAAGGATCATCGAGGGATGTTTTTATGATCCCTTTCAGACAATATGAACTTTTACGCTTTCCCTCTGATTCCCCTCATTATGAGAATAATATCGAAGATAGTCTACGATGGGGCCACAGGACTACTGATAACCCCATGGTGGCCACACCAAGCATGGTTTTCAACACTTCTTTGGATATCTCATGACGAATACCTTCAGCTTCCGACTGTGCCATATCTAATAACTCAGCGAGAGGGCACAGTTCGTCACCCGGATCTGACATCGCTGAAATTAACAGCCTGGCGGATTCAATAACACTCGGTACCAATGACGTTCCAACTTTTATATGGATCATGTTCCTGAGTCGGTCACTAGGATTGAGGCTTCGAATCCGTTGCCTTTCCTTCTTCATTGGACTTGACGAATTTTCCAGGATCGATGGTTTTCCACTTGGAGATTCAGAGCATTCTCGAATCTGCGTTAAGACCATCAATGCGAAAGTCATACACGGCTAAGTGGAGACGATTCTCTACCTTTGCAGAGTCTCATTCGTTTCTTCCATATTCAGCATCCATAGAGAATATTCTTCAGTTTCTCTTAGAGCGCCACCATTTAGGACTTAAACCATCTTCTATAAAGGTGTACCCAGCGGCAATTTCTTACTACCCTGGTACAATTCAGGGATCCTCCATTTTTTCCCAACCATTGATTAAAAGATTCCTCAAAGGACTATATAACCGTAAACCAACGATCGGACCAGTTATACTTACTTGGAGTCTTTCAGTGGTATTGCAGGCACTAACAAGAGCTCCTTTTGAACTTTTGGCGACTGTTGATTTGCGCCTTGTTTCCTGGAAGACAGCATTTCTTGTAGTGGTTACATCAGCTCGAAGAGCTAGTGAGCTCTGTGCCTTCAGGGTAGACGCTCCTTATTTGAATTTCCATAGGGAGAAAGTTGTTCTACGAATGGATCCGTCTTTTCTACCGGAAGTGGCTACTACTTTTCACATGAGTCAGGAAGTCGTTCTCCCTGCCTTTTCCATTTCCATCGAATCCGATTGAGAGATCCTTACACATGCTTGACGTACGGCACTGATTAGCCTTTTATAGATCAAGGACTGAATCCATTCGTCGCTCCAATCGGCTCTTTGTTAAATACTCTGAGCATGACCAAGGTTCTCTGGTTACCCCTCAAAGACTTTCCAAATGGATAGTTCACACTATAACTTTGTCCTACCAGTTAGCTAAGATAGACTTACCTACAACCCCGAGGGGTCATTCTACGTGAGCAGTAGCTGCTTCTTCAGCCTTTGTGGCAGGGGTCCCGATTGACGATGTCTGCAGGGGGGCCACTTGGGCCACTCCATGCACATTCGCATGGACATCCAGACGATAATGTTTAGTGAGACATGACTGTTCCTTTGGCAGAGTCGTCCTTTCAGCTGTTCTTCGTTGATGACACTTCCCCTCCTCCAGTCAGGGTAAGCTTGCTAATCACCCATATGTGTGATGCACAGAGGCCATGACAAAGAAAAGCAGGTTGCTTACCTGTAACTGATGTTCTTCGAGTGGCCATCTGTGCAGTCACACAACCCACCCGCCGGCCCTGCTCGGTGTCAATGGGTGGAACTTATTATCGGTACCATATTGCTTTTTATTTTTCAGTACCTACATTGTATTTCTTAACTTGTCATTGGCGCTTGCAATGTTTTTTTCCTTAGTTTAATTTTTTTTTTCCTCTAGAGAGCGAACATCCAGTCTATCAAAGACTGGAAAATGGCGGACACGCCACTCCATATATACTACGGGAGGGGGGAGGGGAGCGGAGTTTCCCGCCAAAATAGTTAGCTATCAATCTTCCGGCCATAGGCACTGTGCAGGCACAGAACCCATATGTGTGACTGCACAGATGGCCACTCGAAGAACATCAGTTACAGGTAAACAACCTGCTTTTCTTATCTGGCAGCAACATTTGTGAGGATTGATAGATGAGAGGCTTCTGTTGAGAATGGTTTAGACTGCAACAAATGGTTCAGTGAGGAATTGATATCAGCATTTTTCCCAGTTTGAAAGCAACTGGTTAAAAATAGCTATCTTAATGTTAACTGCAACAAATACAACTCATATGTGGGTATATAGCTATCACAGGCTTGGTAACAAAGGCTAAAGCATGAATTCTAATGCATAAGCAAGACATTGTCGAGGGAGTTTAATGTCCTGCTGTAGTTTGTAACTGAAATAGTACATGTGAGACATGAGAGAGAGGTATTTTTACATCCACATATGTAGGTAAAATATCACTACTAAAATATAATATTGACATAATATGTATGTGGTGTAACCTGTTGCAGATAAATAATTTTTAATGAAGGAAACTAAATGGAACAGATAATCGATGTCTTTATGTTGGCAAATACCATGGGGACACAGAATTTTTTTAAAAAAATCCAAGGTTGTAGTGTTGATTAAGCATATTGATGCAAAATGAGAAAGTTGTAATCAGGAAGATAAAGTCTGAAGAGGATTAAAAAGTGGGAAAGTGCTGTAAAAGCCTGTGAAAATGAAACAAGCACTGACAAGTTTGTAGCTAGGCAGACAGCAGAAACAGAAATCTGTTGACTTAAATGGCTACTGATTTTAATGTTTTTGCCATAGTATATAGTATTTTTTGAACCATGAACAATAAAGGGTTCTTTTCTGGGTTCAGAGGACAAAACACGCAATCATGGTATGAACAACCCTCAAATAGACCTTTGTGCCTTATTGTAGTTGATGACAATGATAAGTCTCAATGGTTAGTCACCATGTATGACGTACATGGCATGGCAAACGGCCAGCCATAACAGTGGTTTGTTGTCATGTTTCTTGTGTAAAATGGTCTCTGAATCAGGTTTTTCAGTCATTGCACCTAAGCTGTGGAGCTCTCTCCTGTGAGAACTTCATCTTATTTCTTTTTGATAGGATTTCCACCAAATGAAAGAGTCCTTCAGTTTTGGGGAATCCTTTGACTCTCTGCTTATTTATTTTTTCTCCATATAGTTTTACGGAATTTATTGGATTTTGTGGCTGGTGATGTGAATATTTCTAGGTATTATTTTTAAGGAGAACATTTACAGTATATATCTTTTTATTAAATTGATGTTATTATTGTCAACTGCCATGAAATTCTAGGAAGGGTGAGGTATAAATTTGTTAAATAAAATATACTAACTGGGGTCATTATTCACAAGGAAAATAACTGAAGAGTTAAATATTGCTTTCTATTTTAGCTTCAAGTATCTTCACTGTTAACAACACCACAAATGTCAACCGCTGTGCTTCCACTTCTGGAGTATAATTCAATAGCTGGATCAAGTGGTAAATATTGTCTACATTTATTTTCATTTAATGTGGTGACATTAGGTCATAAAACATAGTTTTGTAATATTTATTACACATGTATATTTAATGTTTTGTCAGTCCTGTCTTAAAGGCATATTGCAACTCCTTACTTATGGAAAATGATTACAACTTTCTAAAATATTCTATTTAAACTAGAAAAACTACTAACATTGTCAAGAGAGGAAGGGGTATGCCCAAACTCCCTGCTATGTAGGCAGGGACAAAACAATTATTAAGGCAGGCTGCCATTTCCCCTTATATCAACTGCAGCCTGTGCCTGAGGACTCTCCGATTTCACTGGCAGTGCTAGGATTTAGAAACAAGAATCCAGACTGGTGGCTTGTATTTAAGCCCTAGGCCTGAAACATTATACAGTAGCAATTACCAGACAAAAGACTGAATTTAGTTGTTGTAATTTGGAAGGAGGTACATGCAACTCCTGTAAGCTTATTTGCACAGGATAAGGGAGAAAATGAATAAAAAGGTATATGAGAATTAGAGTAACCTTTGGAAACAGTACTTAAAGCAAAAATAGCAAAGATGTACCTAAATATGTCCTATGTTACCTAACTGCAATTCTTCTATCCTCCCAACACCATAGGGGAGGGTAGAAGTGCCCACAGGAACACAACTGAGATGGTTCAGGCCTATTATCAGTGTCATACTCTGGCCATAAGGGCCAGAAGCATCTCAGGAGAGCAGGCACACAGGTCATTGCAATGTTCCGTGTTACTTCAGCCTGGCCAAATACAGTTGGATGAACAGAGCATGGAAAGGAAAAGGAGTTCTTCACAAATAATATATCTGAATAAATAAAATAAAGAATATTACTTAAATCACAGTCAAACTTCCTCTCCTGACACCATTCTCATCTAGAACAAAAAACACCCAAATGTAAAATGCTGCTATTAAGAGTAGTTTGAGTTCAATCCTCAATTGAGCAGGTTGCATAATTATATGTGGACATGCTTTTAACTAAATATATTCTGCCTCTCAGCATAAATACTGACCCTATTTAAAAATAACATGTAAAACACTAAAATAAGCAGAAGATGCATAATAAAACCCATAGGACTGCAGGTACCTTCCCTCTTTTGCTCTGTAATCTTCACCTTCCCTACAATGAGCATCCTTAGTAAGCTTGGTAGAGGAGGTATAGGTATTTCCATCCATACCCCTGGCTTTCAGAGCTCCTATATGCTGTATGTTAAGGAAGCCTGAATGTGACAAGAGACCAAGTTGACATAAGCTGAGTGCACATTGTGGTGATTGTCCCTCTATGTTAGCAATAGTCAATTTAATTCTCAGCAGATGTACTTTGAAGATGAATAGTCATCTGAGATTCATAGGTTTAGATGCACACATAGGGCAATATCCATTACCCCACCAAGATCGTCTCAAAAGTGGCATCTGCTGCTTGTGCACTTTCAGGAATTTTGCACTTTCAGGAATAACCAGAAGTGAGTGGAAATGCTTATTTTTGGAATAGGGCAGGTCATTGATGCTCACTGAAGGGGAGCTCCACCAACCTGACCCAGAAACAAGTAGTTCCACTTACATTATGTCTTTTTCTAGGAAGTTTTAAGCTTCTTGGGCAAATGGTGGATGTTACTTGCAGAATAGATTTGGCGAACTGTGAGGCTGATGCAACAGAATGGGAGGAGCCACTTGCAAAACTGAGGCATAAAGAATCAGTGGAACATTGGATATTGCCTAAATTTTATTGTTTTATTGTGTTTTATCTTGTGTTGTGAGCCTTCCAGAGGTGCTGTGGCACAACTGGGCAACATACAAATGTTTTAAATAAATAAATACATAAATAAATTCAGAATTAGTGCCACTTGTGACATTAGAACCAACAAATTGTTCTTGTTTTCTATCAATCATACATGTAGTCTTGCCGGTACATTAGCTGCAAAAAATAACTTATTCAACGAACACCTTCTAACACTGTGCGCGTCCCTCTCTCTCTAATTTGCCTCAACTTTTAAGTAGCAAAAACATTCTTATTGAATTCCTTGCAAGTAATATTCAGCAGGTCATGTTAAGCAAAAGACAGAGGTTTTTGTTTGCACGTAGTTATTCAAGCCAATTGCTTGATGTTACAACTGAGACTTTTCGCTGGGCACATATTTATACTGAAGGAACACAACAGGATACCTGATATTTCTTCACTGAAGTAATATCTGTATGAAAACCTGGAGGGACTGGTGTTAGAGATACCACTTAAGTTCGGGTACTTGCTTGTGTCATCTACCTCAGGATGACAGCAATTATCATTATAAATTTCTGCACTCACACTTATAATAATGTGGATGTGATCATTATATTGACTGCATAGAGCACAGGAAAATGTAAGCATTTTATAACCACTACTTTCTTACTTATTACAATTAGAATCTGAAGAAGAATTTTATGATGCCCCAAGTAGTCCTGTGGAAGATTTACCATTTTTTGAGGCACCTTTGGGATCCTTGGATAGGGCAGCCAGCATTAAAAGAAAGCCAGCAAGACGAGAATCTTTGAAGAATATGATTGATTTCCAGTTAAGATTCGAAATATCTGAGGTAATAACTAATTTTCATAGAAGCCCTGTCTGCATTTTCAGATACTAACCACAATAAGATTGGTACTTTTAATTGTTTTTCAAGACCTTTAAAGATGTTAACCACTAAATTCAGTGCAGAGTCAAAATATTAAGTTATTTGTTTCGGTTATATCAAGATATATTCATCATTTATCTCTGATTTGTTCGAAGTTTTTATAGTGTCTGCCAAATTAAAAAATATTTTGAGTTACAGTTTTATGTTATTTGTTCAAATATATCTTAAATATTTTTGAATTAACTGTTCAAGTCCAGAACAACCACAAGAATGTAAATTTAATTCATGAAGGGGAAGTGATAGCAGCTCTAGCCAATCATCCACTTTTCTTACCCACAGTTCTACAGTCTCTTGAATCACTGTCGGATCCAAGGCAGTTTAAAGAATACCAGAATGGAAGAACTTTGCAAATGCAAAAAGAAATCTTTTGATTGTTAGAAGAGCATGAAACAGACAGTGGTTTCAGACTATCCAAGAAAGGTGTTGAAGTGAGGGTTGGGAAAGAAATAAGGGCAGAGGAAAACTTTGCAAGATATTTATGACAGGATGGTTCAGTGGTGTATGGGGAAGATTACTGGGCCCTGAGCTTGAAGCACTGCGAATGGATTGTATACTAAAACTTTTGGAAGTCCCTGCTCTGTGTATGAAACTGTTAAGCTATGGCTTGGCTAATGCCATGCCTCATCACCCCCTCCCCCAGCACTGGCCTTTGTGGACCCCCCCATGCACCTTCCACCTTGGGCGGCCTATGTAAGAGTCTGGTGCCCAGGCCAGTGGCCTTAGGTGGCAAAAGGGCAGTGCCAAAGAGCATTGCCCATTTGACACCCAGTGGTACCGGTTTGGTGCAGGTTTGTATCCCAGGCTTTTTGTTTCTCTCTTCGTGAGGGGGAAGATGAGGATATCCGACTTCTGTTAAGTTCTGTTGTATTTGGTTTTATTGTCCTGTGATCATCCATTATACTGTTACAGTTTTTAAGCATATTCTCTACTTAGCCCTGTGGGCTATGGAGTGGTATACCAATGTAATAAATAATACATCATATGGAACATATTAATCTATATATGCTATATGCTATATCTCTCTGTATATCTATATGTAGATATATATGCTGCTTTGAGAAGGTTTTGCCAACTCTCCAGCATAATTCTTGATTAGCTCGCCATCTCAGTTTTGTTTTTCTTCATAGGTTTTCGTTCAGGTGTGTTGTCTTGATGAAGGGGTTGAAAAGCCAATGCTTCGCTTAGAGATTTTAAAATTAGGCACTGAACTTAATCTAAGGACATATGATATGTCTGCTACTGCTTTCCTAAAAGAGATTTGTTTAATATGCCCAGAATATATGGGTAAGTATATATGTTTAAAAATAACAGTTTATTAATTAATCAGTTAGGGACACTATATTTATTTGTAGTTCAAAGAATAGCTTTAGTGTGAGGAATAGAGATGAGATCCATTTTTTCTAAATTGTTGATCTGCATTACTTATCCCCTCTATGTGAAAAGCAGGGTGAAATGGCTTTCATAGATACTAAGTATGCTGCCCATCAGCTTGTCAGGAAAGGACTCATCATGTGCAGGGTAGCGTGTACAGCCTTCATTTTTAACTTACGGTGTTCATGCTGCATATTTGAAGTTTGACATGACTACACTCCTTTGTTGTTTGCAGTTCAGCACATGAGACAAGGTAAAGGGAAATTGTCTGATGCCTAGGTGAAGTAACGCAGCCAACCCCAACCCAAGAAGACCCCCTCCCAAGTCTTGAGCTTCACCACTGATCAGCTTTCTTAAATGATTTCCTGGAGATGTTTTGGATTTCAGTTTCCATTAGCCAATTCCTAACCAATAGTTAGGAATGCAGGGTGTTGTAGTTCAAAGTATCTTTAGTGTCCCAGCTTGGGGAAGATTACCTCAAGGTATAGTGGATGGAATGAAAGCACCATAGGGATAATGATCAATCCTTTGCTTTTCATTCAAAACAAATACATAGAGCATGTGTACTAGTCTAATGCTAAATGCTGGGAAAAAATGGCAGTACTTGCTTTGTTGTTTGAATTTAACGATTGTTACAATGTAAAGAATATTTCACTTACCTGGTTTATGTAGCTGTTTTGACACTCTATTTAATTTTAACCTTTTAACCAAATTATAAAGATGTTCTTTGCATCCCAAGATGCTTTGTGTACTATATGTGTAACTTCAGATTCTGTTTTGTCTCATTTCATGTGTACATAAAGGAGTGATAATTTTGAAACGTAGTGACTAATTCAAAATAAGCATGTTGTTTATGCTTCTTTATTTGTTTCTTTAATTAGATGATAAAGGCAAACCAGTTTATATCATTTCAACACTGGATAATTTAATGGATGATCTTCTGGCAATTGAATACAGAAAGGTAAGCTTTAAAATATTTTTCTTAACCATTCTGTTAATGAGTTTTTGTATATCAGTGTATGAAACAATCAAATGTAATTTTCAAAAAATGTAGTGACCTGATCCTGTTCTTATTCCAGCAAATGAAACATTCAGGTTGAAATTAAAGTAGCAAATCTAGTAATATATTTATATAAATCTATGGTGCAGTCACAGCTGGAATACTGTGTGCAATACAAATAATTCCATATCAAAGAAGATGCTACAGTGACAGAAAAGGTGTAGAAAAGTGCTTAATTATAAAAAAGATAATAGTTGTCCATTAATACTAGGACTTGAGTTCATTCATTGAAACTAATTTATCATAAATTTAGGAATAGTCAAAGTGTTGCTTCAAAGAACACCTAATTGATCAAAGTGATGTCTCAGGATATGGTGAAAGCTACCTGTTTTAATGGATATACAATGGGATTTGAGAAATTTATAAGGGCACCCTCTCTTATTGACTATTGGACTCACTGGGCTGATTCACATAGCATAACAAACCATGGTGATTTTTACTATTGTTGGTCCTCCAATCCCAGTCATGGATTTCACTGTGCTCCATTTGGTTTTTAGAAACCATGGATAGAAAAAAATTATCTGTCCTATGGTTTATTAGTACTATGATGGTAGTTGTGTCAGTCAAACCTGGAAAATACAACTAATTTTGATCTCAAGGGAGCTGCTTGGCAATGACAGCTCACTGTTGCTCTTGTCAAGTGGCTAACCAGAAAGCACTACTGACAGCTTTCATTTGTGTAGCTGACAGAGGTCTTCCCACTTTGTCTGCTTCCTGTCTTTAAAATCTTCTTTTGAGGCAAGAACGGGAACTGGGTGATGCTACAGAAAGAAGTACCGCTGTTCAGCAGATTCTCATGCTGCCCTCCTTTGAATGCAGCAGAACATCAAAAGTCAGCTGGACAGTGGTGCCCAGTGGGAAGCAGTTCTGCTCAGTTAATTTGCCACATCATTCCCCTTTCTCACTTCCACTTATGAGAGAGGTATTTCCAACCTGGTAACCATCTGATTACTTTTCTTGCAATCCACAGTCATAAAGAGAAAGCAGTGTTTTTCCTCCTTTCTCACTCCCCATGAAGCAGTTCAGGATGCACTCTGGCAAGTAGAAGCAAGTCTGAGGGTGTGGCAGGGGAACAGGCTGAGTGGCACAGCTCCCAAATGGATACCATGCCTAACTGATTTTTGCCCCTCCTGCTTGCATATAAGAGAGACTTTCTGGCATGTGTGGATTATGGGAAATTAGCTGAACAGCACAGCCCCTAGCAGGACAGTGCCACCCAGCTGATTCTCCATCCTCCACTCATAAATGTGAGTGGCTTTCTTGGGAAATCATCTGAGCAGTACTGATCTTCCTTTTGCCCTGAGCATTGATCAGCCATTCCCCTTCTTGCACCATTGATTCCCTCTGAAGCAGGAGGGGAGTGGCTGTGCAATAGAGACTGTCCTTGAAGCCTCTTGCTTTGCCTGTACTCTTTTTTGTGAGCTTCCCAATGTGTGACCCTGGTTAGAACCATACTTGGATGAAATTGATTATCTGGACCCATTTCAGTCCTGCTTCAGACCTGGGTACGGTACTGAATCTGCCTTGGTCGCCCTGTACAATGACCTGTGCAGGGAGAAGGACAGGGGGAGTGCATCCCTGTTGGTTCTTCTGGACCTCTCAGTGGCTTTCGATACCATCGACCATGGTATCCTTCTGGATAGGCTAGCGGGAGTGGGGGTCGGAGGCACTGCTCTGCAGTGGTTCCGCTCTTATCTCAATGACCGTTTCCAGAAGGTGGTGCTGGGGGACTATGGCTCTGCGTCATGGCAGCTATGCCATGGAGTACCGCAGGGGTCCATTTTGTCCCCTTTGCTGTTTAACATCTACATGAAACCACTGGGAGAGGTCATCAGGAGGTGTGGGCTGCGTAATCATCAGTACGCTGATGATACCCAGCTCTACCTCTCGTTTTCCACCAATCCAGGTGAGGCAGTGGCTGTGCTGAACCAGTGCCTGGCCGAGGTAATGGGCTGGATGAGGGCCAATAAACTGAAGCTCAATCCAGACAAGACAGAGGTCCTGTTGGTCGGCGGATCGAGCTTCGGTGAGGGTGAATTGAACCAAGTCCTGAATGGGGTTGCACTCCCTCTTAGGGACAAGGTCCACAGCTTGGGAGTGCTCCTCGACCCAGAGCTTTCACTGGAAGCTCAGGTGACAGCGGTGGCGAGGAGCGCTTTCTTTCAGCTTCGGCTGATCCATCAGCTGCGCCCCTACCTGGAGTACGACTGCCTGGCAACAGTGACACACGCATTGGTGACTTCCCGACTTGACTTTTGCAACGCACTCTACGTGGGGCTACCCTTGAAGATGGTCCGGATACTTCAATTGGTTCAGAATAGAGCTGCCAGGCTGCTGACGGGGACTGGACGTTATGTTCACATGACTCCAGTCCTCCGTCAGCTTCACTGGCTTCCCATTGAAGTCCGGGCCCAATTCAAGGTGTTGGTGATCACTTACAAAGCTCTAAACGGCTTGGGTCCTGGCTACCTGAAGGAGTGCTTACGTCCATATATGCCCACCCGCCCCCTGAGATCAGCGGGAGAGGCCCTTCTCCGGGAACCCTCCGTGAAGGAAATTAGGAGGATAGGTACTCGGAGGAGGGCTTTCTCTGCGGTGGCGCCCAATCTGTGGAATGCGCTCCCCAGAGAGGTCCGCCTGGCGCCGTCGTTATTTGTTTTTCGGCGCCAGGCGAAGACCTTTTTATTCAAGCATCATTTTAATTGTTAATGTTATTTTTATTTTAAAGTTTTTTTGGCTAGTTATTTTATACAGTTATGTGTATTTTATATTGTTATTTATGTATTTTAATTTATTTATTTGTAAGCCGTCCTGAGGCTTCAGCAAATGGGGCGGCTTAGAAATTTTCTAAATAAATAAATACATACATACATACTGGATCCCATACTGATGGGACCATTTTTCTAGTTCAGCATGGGGCTAAAGTTAGTATCAAAACTAATATTGAGGAAAAAATAGTAGTTTTTTGTAGCTTTTTAAATGTAGTTGCATTGTACTGTATGTTTTCTTAAAGTTTTAACTGACTTTTTTATCCTTTGAGAACAGGCAGATATTAATGCCCCAGATCTGAAAACTACTTATAAGAATGTCCTTCAGCTGATAAAGGTAATAATGGCAGCTTATTTTCATCATATTGCTAAATGCAAGAAGATGCATTTAAAACATAGTCTTACTTGGATTTACTTTGTTGTTTAGGTGACTTTTTCTTCTATAGATATCCACTTACACACAGAAGCACTTCTGAATACTATGAATTTCCTAAATAACCTTCTCCCAACGCAAGAGTCAACTGCAGTAGAGATCACCCAGGAAAAAGAGGAGAAGAGGGAAGTTCTCAAGAAATTTAGTAAGGTCTTTCAGTCTTAAACTGTTAGCCAAATTTTACATTCTAAATTCTTCAAGATACATAAAGGAAACTGTTTCAGACTTAATAGTTGTCATTTTCAAATGTCTCCAGATGATAGTACAAATGCTTCTTTCACTATTGAGAGTTTTAAGAAATGTTCATTTGCCCAAACTCTCTTCTGAAAATAATTCTAGAGTTGTTTATGGGGGAGGGAGAATATGCTCTAAGACTTAAATACTTTCTTAAAAGTGAGTATTGACACTATCAGATGGTGTAGGGGCTACTGCCTACTGGTCAAAGCCTTATTTTGCCAAAGCAAAAGTTCCCACCCCACCTTGGAATCTTAATACTGGAAATTGCAAGACTGTTTCCCCTCTACACCAAATCAAATTATGCAGCCAGGTCTTTTTAAAATCTTGCACTGAGGAAGGAAGCAGAAAGACAGCAGCTGAGATCGTGCCACACAGCAATTCCTGGGTAACCAGCCACAGTAGTTTGCCATACTATATGAATGTGAACTGCATCCTACTTAGTAGTTTTGGAGGGACAAAAAACCACCCAAACAACCCATAGCTTGTTCTAGGGTTTTATGAGTTTACAATAGCTTGTTGTGCTATCTGAACGCAGAAGGTTGTCCTTTTGTGTGAAACCCCCCCCCCCCCACAAAAAAAAAGCCCTTGCCACTTTTGGTGATCTCACCTGTGCCGTCATCAGTAATGGGTCCTCCACTAGTGCTCAAACAGTACTTCAGAGTTTCTATCATTAACTCCATACCGTTTTGTGAATTATCTTTTGTGGTGACAGAAATACATTCAGTTCAGACCATAATCTGGTATCATTTTTGCAAGTGCACACCTAAGGCTGATCAAAATGTGGAGTCTAGCCAGTCAGTGGTCTGTTAAGTGTCTGCTGTCAAAGTGCAGTAGATAGTATCTGTGAACATTGACAAAGCAAGTTCGCATATAGATTTATTTGTGCATGCTTGGCAGCTTTCAGGTGAAAAGCAAAGCAGTGAAGGGTGTTTTTGCCCTGAAATGGGGTGGCAAGAATTTCTCCTTCTTAGAGTGTGATCTTCTTCTGCTTCTGCTTCTGCTTCTGCTTCTGCTTCTGCTTCTGCTTCTCCTCCTCCTCCTCCTCCTCCTCCTCCTCCTCCTCCTCCTGATTGGTCACAGTCCCCTTTTCCACACTTCCAGGGTCTTTAGGTATTCTGGAAAGGGTGTGTCTATATCCCATCACCTTTCCAATAGCCCTTTTAACAACTACCATAAAGGTTCTTTTCTTTAAACTTATCTGGAAAAATTGAGCATTTGGAGGGGGTATGGAAATATATGCAGAACTCCTTTCTCATTTTACATTCTTTGTTGTGGTCTCTGCATCACACATATGGGTGCAGGCGCAGCAGCACCCATGTGTGTGAATGCACAGATGACCACTTGAAGAACGACAATTACAGGTAAGCAGCCTGCCATTTCAATTGACACCTTGTCAACAGAAGGAGTCAAGTGTGTGTAAAGTAACCTATATGCAGCCTCACTTGGTCCATCTCCAGGGATGTTACCTCCTGCACATTGATGCAGACATGTACGAGGACATTGACTGGGCAAGACATCACACTTTGAGCAGCAGTAGGGTACATACTTGTGACAGACTGGGAAATATGGTTTGAATTGTACATTTCTGCCTTTCCTTTTCGCCACCCCAAAAAGGTGCTAAGTAGCCAGCTATGGTCACCCCAGAGTGTTTCTTGGCACTGATGGAGCAGCTGCATGGCACAGGGCTGCAAGAATAAATAGAAATAGAAAGGAGATTGTGATCAGAGCAGGGAAAAGAAGACAGGAAAGGTTCTGCGAAGCAGGACTCTGGAATACTGACTGGGGGTGGAAGGAAGAGAACACCACCACAATAAGCCTGATCATTTGTTAGGTACACTGTGAGTTGTTCTCTGCACAACCCACATGGTATAGCTTATTCACAGGGTGGGTTGCTATGTCATATGAACTCTCCCAATTTTTCTTTGCAATGCCTAGCCCTAAGGATTTTAAGAACTCTTAAGGATACTAATAGGGACTTATTAGAACTAGTTGAGAAAAATCATCAAAGTATTTCAAAGAAGATAAAATCAATCTGGATGCTATTATGTCCACTGCTTTCCTTCTGTGTCTTTGTGTATTAACCTGAGTCTTTGTGCAAATAACTTCCACATTGGAATTTAGATCACTAATTGGAAACCATTTTATTGTTACAACATTTGCATTATATATTTCCCATAGCATCAAAGAAGTCAAAGTATGAAGATGTTTGTGATCTCCATGTTTGTGCAGACATGTCCTGTTTACGCGTTTTTTTGAGAGACCAAAAACGCAGGATATCTGAAATTCGTGTTGAAGGTAAGAATAAAGCAAGACACTGGAATGGCACCACTTTGTCCCTGGATGCCTTTCTTAGTATCCACTATAGGGATGTGAAGATCAGGTCAGAATCTGGCTCTTTTGCATTTCACTGGATTTCTTTCCCATGCTTAGCTCTGGCCAGGAAGCAAGACCTTGAACACTCAGGAATCTAGTAGCTTCTTTGTGCAAAGTGTGCAAAGCAGGCAGGTCTTTGTGCAAAAGGCACACAGTGTGTAATTCTTTGCTGAACATATGCATAGACCCTAACTATTTATTTTTATGCTGATTTTATATTGTATATTTTAAATTCTTTTTAAATTGTGAAATGTCCAGAGAACTTACACTGTTGGAGAAAGAAAAATGTGATAGATTAATAACTAAGGAACAAGCATAGTTAATGAGCAATGTTACAGAAATTGTTAGGGAAAAGCTAAGTTCCTTCAAGAAGCTTATACAAAGGAAATGTAGGCATAAAATAACAGTTGTGAAAAAGCATTTTTAGGTGTATATTGCTAATAACATGAAGGGCATGACCGATTGTTTAAAGAATAAAGTGTTTGTTGAGGAAAAATGCTCAACTTTATAAGCTGATCTGAGCTAGGACTGAATGACTTAGATATTTCGATTTCTTGATATTATGGTAGACAATTCAGTGAAAATGTCAATCCAGTATGCAGCTGCTGTGAAAAAGGCAAATTCCATGTTGGGCACAATTTGGAAAGGAATTAAAAATGAAACTGTCAAGATCATATGATCCTTATAGAATTCTGTGGTGCAACCACATGTACTGTGTATACTTCTGGCTACAGGATTTAAAGAAGTATATTACAGTTGGAATATACCACCACGTTTAATGAAAATTTTCTTATAAAGTATTGCCAAAGCAGCTTCATGGACTTCTGTACATATTATAGCAAATTATTCTGTATGTATATATTTTGAAAGTATATCAGCAAACTAGCTTTTGCATCAGTAACCTGAGCCAAAAAAGTGCAGAAGGTGGTAATATAGGTCAGGGTGATTCTTGGAAAATCCTACAGTCGTATGCATTCCTCTGGTATGTCCTGAGGTATGAAACACCCCCTGTGAGGTTTAGGAGAAAACAAATTTACCTTCTATGAATTTTTGTGAAATTGCTCCCACCTCTTGCTTCCAGGATCAATCATGATTTTCAGTCAGAGACTTCAGTCAGATTCCTATATGTGTGTGGAGGACAGAAAGGACTAATCTTGAGATGTCCTGCGGGGCCTCTTGAATGTGTCTTATGTGTGTGCCTATGCACCTTTTGCAATTTTTCCATTATGGTGCATGTTACTGTTAGATCACCTGTGGAGGTTGATCATGGGTAGAATTAGTTTCTCCAGTGGGACTTAAGGCCATTGTTGCCTTTTCAGTTCAGTTTGGGAAACAGAATGGGTTTTCCTCCTGAGAGGAACCCCTGAAGTGTAGATGTTTAGAGAAAAGATATTCACAATAAGAAAATTGTTTCTTCTTCTTTTGACAATGAAAACTGGGTTCAAAGAAGATGCTTAGTATGTTGCAGCCAGGACCCTACTTCTGCCTCATAAAGAAATGTTTGGGACAGTTTACTTCTTCAGTTAACCATACATGCCTCCCATGGTATGTGTTGCATGGCAGTGCTCAAAAGTTTTTCTTAAATTGCCCAGTATATTCCTAGGCCCAAAAAGCCTGAGGAAGTAGAGGACATAAATTGAAAAGTTGTCACATTAGGTATATTGATTTAAACTGTTATATTTAGGTCTTGATAGCCAAGTGATGATGAAGAAAGAAACAACTGAAATATCAGCTAAGTTAAAGAATATAATTATTGTGGATTGTGATGAGGCGGCACTATATAAAAAGGTATGAATGTTCATTTTAAAGTGTTGATGTCTGCTAGCTGCTAGTGCCAATTGTATGACAGAATCTGTACAACTTGTGCATTTAATATTTTTTAATAGCAGTTGCCTTAAAGCATATCTATATTGTTATTTATTTTATATTGTTAATTTTATATTGTTATTTTTGTATTTTATTGTATTTTATATTGTGCTGTGAGCCGCCCCGAGGCTTCGGCAAGGGGCGGCATAGAAATGTTTTAATAAATAATAATAAATAAATATCATTATTTCCATTTTGCTTACTATGAGTTCTGGACATGTGCTTCATACCAGTCCAATTAAAGTAGTGCACTAATTTGAAGTGCTTGCAGATCACACATATATTAGATATGACCCTGTATTGTAGAAAGAAAGAAAAAAACGGGGTTGGACCGTGGAATAGGGCATTCTTAGGTCTCACACTCTTCCCATTGTGCTTCCTGAAAACCTGCTGTGGAGAGTAAGTAAGAGATGACACATGGACTGCAGGGACCACAAATGGCCAAATTCTCATCTCCTCAATGTTTCTGTTACAGAATTCTCTGTTACAGAATTCTTCTTAGTATCCATGCTCCTTTAATGCATAGAAAGGATCCAAACCATGACCTTTATCTTTGTATGCAAAACCTTATAGTTATCATCTTTGAACACCATTTTTTTTTCTTTTTAAAGGCCCTCTATATTACTGGAAAAGAAGTCTTTAGTTTCAAAATGGTGACATACATGTACGCTACAGATGGTATTTCTTACACAAATATGAATGCCGTTGACAGCAAGATTTATTTAACTGTTGGATGCATTCAAATTGTTTTTGTCAACAAATTTGTTTCTGCTATTTTGGTAAGTTAAGGTATTTTCTCTTTGTTTTAGAAAATGTAGCTAGTAGATGTATAGTTAGTGTGAAAGAAAAATGATTCCTATTTATTTTGTAATGCAATAATGCTAAGGAAAGTCGAAGGAAGATGAAGAAGGGGAAGACAACATATGGGATTGATAGATTCCTGAAAGGAAGTCACATTCTTGAGTTTTCAGGAGCTGAGATGGGATGCCAAGGACAGGGAATTTGGCAGGGCATTCATTTACACAGTTGCCATAAGTCAGAAAACTTGACAGAATATAACAATAAGGTATTATGTGCTTGGGAGTTTAGGGAGACCTTTCAACTAGAAGTACCACATTTGTTAGCATGCAGTTGGACCTGATGGCCTGTCGTTGTTGTTCAGTTGTAAAGTTGTGCCCTACTCTTCACAACCCCATGGACAACATTCCTCCAGGTTCTCCTGTCCTCCAACATTCCCTGGAGTACACCCAAGCCCACACCCGCCTCTCCAGTGACCCCATCCAGCTTCAGCTTTAGTACCTGACCTTCTAAAGAGCAGTCTTGGTTTATTTCCTTTAGAATTGACTGATTTGAACTCTTTGCAGTCCAAGGGACACTCAGGAATTCTCCAACACCACAACTCAAAAGCATCAATTCTTCAGTGTTCAGCCTTCCTTATGGTCCAACTCTCACAGCCATACATTGCAACTGGGAAAACCATAGCTTTGACTATACAAACTTTTGTTGGCAGGGTGGTGTCTCTGCTTTTTAGTATGCTATCTAGATTTGCCATATGTTTCCTCTCAAGGAACAAATATCTTTTAATTTCTTGACCGCAGTCACCATCTACAGTGATCTTGGAGCCCAAGAAAATAAAATTTGTCACTACTTCCATTTCTTTCCCATCTATTTTCCAGCAAGTGATGGCCTTCTAACCCCTTCCAACTCTACTGTTCTATGATTCTATGAAATTATGCTTGGGTATATATTTTGTGTAGTGAGGAAGACAGAGTGGGAAACTACTGTTCTCCAACTGATATTTCACTGAAGAATGATGAATCTCAATTCAGGCTCTCAGTTACAAAATCCTGTTTTTAGAAATGTGCCTGGGATTTCCTTAGCCATAATTAAATTGGGTTATACTGCTATTTACTTGAGGGAAATGTTTTAAAATAATGTTTTAGAAATGTTTTAAAATAAGCAAGAATTCTAGTTCCTGTCATGAAGTGTGAAAGATGATCACTTCCTGAAATCTGTACTGTTCTTGAACTATCCCTGCATCAAGTATCTCTTTGTCATTTTTGTGCTTCATTCTCATTTACAGTCAAAATGGTTGTCTAAAGACAGATCTGCATCATTACACACACATACTTCTTTGTCATGGTCTCTGTGCATCACACATATGGGTGCTGCTCCTGCTAGCATCATCACACACAAATGTACCTCCTTGTAGGCTGATTTATTGATCAACTAAAATTCCTTGATGAATTTGTATTTTATTTTACTAAACTCAATAGAGCTAAAGCAAAAGGCATACTTTTTCAAGTTGCATGCTGTAGTGGCTCATTTTTTTGTTTCAGCTTATCATGGACATCTTTTTTGTTGATTTAAACTTTTTAAAAACTCAACCTAATCACTTAAACAACTCACTCCTACTTACATTGTATCTTTATGTTTTCTTCTACTGTAACCAACGTTTGTTATTCAAGTGCATATGTGGGAGACTGAATCAGAACACAATGATTTGGAATGCATGATAGATTAAGATTTAGCAGTCATACGTTAATGAAATATTTCTATGATTGTTTATCATTATCTATTACTGAAGTGTTATTACCATTTTTCTAGGCATTTGTAAACAATTTTCAAACTGCAAAGGAAGCAATTACTGAAGCTACAGTTCAGGCTGCTGAGAAAGCAGCTTCTGGTGTGAAGGAATTGGCTCAGCAAAGTTCCCGAATGGCACTGGATGTTAATATTAAAGCACCTGTTGTCATAATCCCTCAGTCAGCAATATCTACTGATGTTCTGGTTGCTGATTTTGGTTTGATCACCATAAAGAATGAATTTTTGCTTGTTAAAACTAAGCTTCGTTCTAACATCCCACCTATTCTTGATAGCATTCATGTCACACTGAGTGAACTAAAGCTGTACAGGTAATGTGAAGATTTTAGTTAATTAGCCTAAATACAGCAAATGAACAACTTTGTTGGGGAAGTTGTGTACAAAATACTGCAGCTATGCACTATGTACTATGTAGAAACCAAACAAAAAAATCAGATTGTGCTAGTTAACATTGCTTAGGCCTTCCTGACTGGGGAAAAATGGTATTGGTTGCCTTCCTGGCCAGGTCACTGTGTGAGTGTATTGCTCAATTGTATCTAATAATTGCAGTATTGCTCTAGTGCAACTTGCCAGTCCCTGAGGGTATCATGATGCATTCAGGCAGGGCCATGGCGTCTCGTTGGCCTTTTGGAGGAGGGCTGCCACTTAATCCATTCATCTACCAGTCTTTACAAGGTGGATTGTCTGGCTTTTCTAGAGGGTATCTTCGGCAGGTGTGTTTTGCAGGATGTGCTTTAGGCTTGCAGGAGGCTATCTAGAGGATCCTGTTGGCTCACCTGAGGATATATTGCTTTGTTACATCTCCAGAACTAGCTTGTCCCCTTCATTCATGGGGCAAATGGAAATTCTTTACTCACCAGTGAATTTCTGTTGTATGAAAATAAAGGAGGCCAGCTAGACCTTGCCCTTGGGGCTGGTCCACTTCAAGGCAATTGTGGGTAGATTGGGTCCTTCAATTCTCCATATGTCATCTAGTGCTCAAGCATTCCTGGCATTGTAGCGCAGCAGCAGCAGCAGGACAACCATCTTCTTAAAGCAAGCACATTGAAAGGATCAACTGGAGTCTTCCAGGGAGAATCTACCTCCTCAGGAAGTTCACTAAGGTCTACTTTCCAGACCCAGAGGCAAGGTCTTCTCCAAATTTAACTGGCCTCCTTTACTTGCAAAGAATAAAAATTCACCAATGAGTTTAAAAAAATGTTTCATAAATTGCAAATTAAAAGCAGAAGCAAGGAGTGCACCACTCGTGATCCTCTGGTCCCTGCAGTTCCTGAGATAAACAATCCAGGAACTGCATCCATGATAAAGGAACCAAGTCACAAAGTATATTGCAAAAATATGCTTAACGTATTTCATTAAGGATATAATTTTGATCCCTGTATGTTTTGTATCTAATAAGTACAGTCTTGGGAGTTAGATTGGATTATAAATATTTTCCATTTATATTTACAGGTCAAGCAGTGTCAGTGGCTTACTACAAAATGAAATACAGCTATTGCAGCCATTAAATCTTGAAGTTACTGTTGAACGCAATTTGGCTGCTCTCTGGTATCATGAGATTCCTGACATAAAAATATCTGGACGTCTCAAGCCAATGAATGTAAGTCTTAGTTTAGAAAATGGTTTTGAATATGCATTTAAGTTTACACTGCACAGTACCTTAGCATAAACAGTCAAAACATGATGATACTCTATCATAGGAATAGCAGCTGCTTCATTGTTGAGGAAAAAGGAACAAAATGAAATATTTTCCTTGTTTTTAAATATCCTATTACTTTTAAGATCTCATAACTTTATCAGCAATATCCAGTGTGTTGCACCAAAGATTTTATAAGCAGAGTATAATTTTAGCATTTTTATTTTCACTTCCTTTTCTAAGTATGCCTAACATGTGTTTGCTTTTTTTCGAAAGAGCTGTGCACTGGGTTGACATTTTCATTGAATTGTCTACTATTGATCCCTGTCTTAATTAGTCACTGCTAGCTCAGACTCCATCAGCCTATACCTGAAGTTGGGATTCCCCCCCCACCCCAGTGTGTATTACTTTACACTTGCTTGCATTGAACTGCATTTGCCATTTTGCTGCATTTTCCATCTCTCCCAGCTTGGACAGATTTCTTTGGAGCGCTTCACATCCCCTTTGGTTTTAACCTGCCCAAACTCAATATGAAAGTTGGGCACTATTGCTTTCTCCTAATTCCAGGTTTAATTCTGGATCCTAACCAATAGTCATTCAGTTGTTTCGGCCACCCCGCTCAGCCAGCCACAGCCCTGTCCCTTGCCTCCTCTCACCTCAGCCCGTGGAAAGCAGCCCTTACCTCCCTCCTCGAAGCCTTCTCCTGGCTGGGGATAGCCATCCTGCGCCTGCCTCATCGGTCTCCTGCTCCTGTTCCTGTTCCCGCTCCCAGAGCCGGGTGCCTGCGAGGGGACCTTTCTCCAGCTCAGAAGTGGGGCGGCGGCAAGGAGCCGGGTAGGCCTTGACTGAGGCAAGTGCGCCCTCATGGCTTCCCCTCGTGTTTTGCTCTCCTTTTCGGCGGGCGGCATGGCGTCATCTTGGGCTCCTGCTGCAGCCCGAGCAAGTAGAAGATGGCCACAGTCATGTTCGTCATCTGATGCGGAATTCGCGAACAGAAGCAAAATTTTGCCAAACTTTCTGTTCGCGAACCACTGTATATAAAGTGTTATCATGAGATGCCTGTAGACATGTTTCTGAAGAAGGGAAGTCAGCAGTGAAGTCAGGGTCAATGTAATGGACAAAGTGCAGACTGGCACATGTTAACGGTGACGATCCTTGGTTGTTAGCCTAGACATGCAGGCACTGATCACCTAATTAGCAGATGAGCAGAAAAATCTTTCGGACACATGATAGTGTCTAGTCATTTATCAGATTGTTTGGAACCCAAGTTCTGTGGATAGAAAAGCATCCCAACCTCAGATGAAACAATTGGAGCTCTGATTCCCCTTGCCCCCTGCCACTACTGCAGAAAGAACTGCATCAGCTTTTGTTCAAGGTTGCAGCAGCAATTTAAGAGAAGGACTTCGGGGCACTGTCAAGTGTATCGCCTCAGTTTGCTTCTTTTCTGCTTGGCCGTTTCTCAGCCAAAATCAGCCATCTGAATATTTTTCAGAGTGGGAGGCAACCTTCACCTTCATGCACATCATCTGAGTTACATGCGGTTTCATTGCATTATGCCTTTAGTGTAATGTTAAACATTTTAGCCTAGTTCAAGCCACAGGAGATAGAATTCAGCCTCTTGATAAATTAGAATTTCCTGTTGAAGTTAATTTTTTGTAGATTGTCCACATTAAGGATAGTTATAAAGAGTTCTGGGACTCTAAAGCACAATGGGTTGGATTCAAATGTTTCCCTCTGTGAGTGAAAGAAATTCTTCTATTTGTTTATGGGACTGAATATTTCCATCCAACCCAAAGGACACCAATAATTAATTTCTTTACTGCCCATTAGTCAAAGTGACTCCTCTAGTCAGTTTACAAAATCAAAATAAACAAATACAATATCCATATACAAAATAATGTGTTATTTAATGTGTTTTAATTATTGTAAGCTGTACAAAAAGCCCAGGTGTGAGCTATTGAGGTGAAATACAAATTGAATTAATTAAAATCAAACATAAATAATACACAATAAAATAGCAACCATAAGGGCACGAATAAGCCCACAACAGCCACACTCAAATTGGTTTGAGGCTATGGCAGCAAGAAAACATAACAAAATGTAATATAGTTAAAAGATTTAAAAATTAATTATTAAAATGCTGGGTGAATAAAAAAGTTTTTATGGCACTGGAAAGAATAAAGAGTGAGTGTCAGGTGCATCTCCTTGGGGAGCTGATTCCTAAGTTGGAGTGCCACAGCCAAACAGGTAGCTGCTCTGTTCATCTCTTTTAAACATGGCTCTTTGAGAAAGAACTCAGACAAAGATCTCAGGGTCCAGGGAGGCATATATGGGAAGAGGCATTCCTTTAGATAACCTGGCCCCAAGCCGTTTAGGGTCTTAAATACTTATATACTTTGATTTGAATTAAATACTTTGAACTGGGCCCAGCCTTCAATTGTTAACCAATGGAATTGGTATAAAATGTTCATATCAACCTGTCCCCATCAGCAGCCCTATTCTGAACTAACTGAAATTACCAGACCATCTTCAGGGGCAGCCCTGAATAGAGTGCATTACAATAGTCCAAATGAGAGGATACCATTGTGTGGATCACTGTTGTGAAATTCTGCCTGTCCAGATAGGGTTGTAATTGATAAATCAGCCTGAGCTGTGATAGAAGGTGCTTTGGGCCACCAAGTTAACCAATGACTCCAGTGAGAGTTGTGGATCTGGAAGTATCTTCACACTGCTTACCTTGTCCTTTAGAGTGGGTATAACCCCATTCAGGACAGGTTTAATGTTGCTTCTCTACCAGCAGCACCTTCATCTTGCCTGGATTAAGACTCAGTTTATTGGTCCTTATCCAGTCTGTTACAGAGCCCAGACACATTCACTGCCTCACCTGGGTTATATGAAAAAGAGAGGTAGATCTGAGTGCCATCATCATATTGAAGACATCTCAGCCCCCACCTCACGATAACATCCACTAGTGGATTCATTTAAATGCAAATAGCATGAGGGGGAAAACAGATCCCTTCAGTACCCCATGGCATAACTGCCCTGGCGCAGAACAATAATTTCCCCAGCACTGCCTTCTGGAATTGACTGGTCAAGTAGGAGCAGAACCACTGTGAAGTAGTGCTTCCAACTCCCAACATGGTTGGGGGTATCGAAAGCTACTGAGAGGTCCAGGAGAACCAACAATATATTCACTTAAATAAAGCTTTCCTCTGCAAGCTATAAATAAAAATAATCAAGTCTTCTAGACTTCTTTTATATGATTAAAAATAAAGAATAATTACATTTCAGTTTTTTTTTAATGTTTTCCTGTACTAAGTCATGTTTACATAATAACCCCCCTGTAACATTGTTCCATCCAACTGGGACTTGCTCAAGCCCCCTATTCCATGAACAGATCTAAACCCTGGAAGTGTTTCCAAATATTTAGACCTCATGGGAAGAATTTCTCTCTCTTCTTCTTCCAAAACCTCAAACTACATGAAGCATAGCTAGATGAACAAAGAAGTATGCTTAAGTACAGTTTAGCAAAAACATAAGGTAAAGGAGCAAATAGTATTATTAAGCAACAAAGAAACCTGCAAGTTGTTTGCTTGGCTATCCTGTGAAGTAAGTTTTTAAAATCTTCTGGATTTCCCCCTAGAAATCAATCAGCTAATCTGGTGTTTCCATATAGCTGCTGTTGCTTACAAGTGTGTTCACCCATCACCCAAAATAACTATAAAAATAAAGAAAAAACACCAAATCATCCTAGTGAGCACTGCTTGTGCTCACTGGGAACACAATGCTTCACTTTGAAGAGAAAAAAGAGGGAAGGGGAAGGGAAATTGGAATGGAATGACTGGAACCATGAACATAACTATTTTATTCTGCAACATTTTGTCACAGGGTCCCATTTTTTCTTCTTATTTGTTAGAATATTAGTATGCTTTACCGTTCCAGTGGGCCTGTAATGTTTAATAGTATTGTACATACTCAGGCTGAGTATTACCAATATTATCAACTTCTTTCAAAGCTGATTCTCAGTCAGGAAGACATAACTACTATTTTGAGGACCCTGAATGAAAATTTAGGAGATAGTTCTGACCCTCCACCTCCTGAACCACAAAAAAAAGATGTTCTAAGCATCCATAGTGGAGCTGCAAGTGTCTCCCAGCATTCTGGAGGTATGTTCTAACAGCTTAAACTACAGTACAATTATATATTTCCACTGGAAAAAATTAAATAGCTGTCTAAACTATTACTTTAAAAGTATATATAAGTATTTCAAATGGAATTAAGATTTTGTGTGAGGAAGATACATGTAAATAACTAGGTAACATATGTATGTGCAATGTTTGGGCTTTTCTGCATGGTTTTGCTATATATATTCCATGTAATTATGGTCAGGGCTTTTTGTAGACTGGAAGATTCTGTAAATATGTGGGAGACCTGCAAATGTTTACTGTATCTGGAAAAAATGTATTTCACCTTTAATATAACAAAGCTTAGTCCTACTTGTGTTGAATAGCAATTTTGAAATTCATTATTACTGTGCTTTGTAGTGATCAAAACTTTCCTTTTAATGTAGAAAATAACCTCAAGAATTGTACTTTAGATATGTAGTTTAATCCAAATATTTCTCAACCTATATTTAAAAAAGCTTTGCTGAATGCCCACTTGTTTTTTTGTCTCACAGACTTCACAGCTCTGGGCCTGGCAAGTTGCTTGCTCTGAAGAAAGTACTTAATGACAAAACTAAATTAAATTTATCTAAGGAAAGATAGTTGTTTTCAAATGCAATACATTAGAAACTGTATAACTTTCCTGTTTAATTCTTGTGTGTTTAATAATGATGACTTTAATTGTTAAAGCTGGAGTAACAGTGGTGACTGCTGCTGTGGTGGAAATGCATCCCTCTGTTAAGGTTAAAACAACACTAAAATTGGACTTCCAGTTTGATTCCCTGACTCTAGTGTTGTACAGTCCAAATTCCAACCAGGTAAAATGTTAATTACTATGAAATCCCAATATGTTTATTTCTCTTGAATCTGGGGTCAAACTTAGTGTGGTACATTCGTATGGCATTATAGGTAATCGGACAATGGAAGAAGCCAGACCTTGTGGGAATAATAGCATTGTAAAACAATCTGGTAAAGTGGTGACTACATGGTAGCCAGTGAAGATCTAGGATTTTATTCCACTATTCACTTGGAATGGCCAAGTGACATTCTTATTATGAGAAAAGATGTTCTGTTCTTTTAGGGTTTAAAAGAACCAATTCCACCATATTCTTATGAGACATTATAAGCTAGTTTTTTGTACTAATGAGTAAGTTCCTTCCATTCTAGATTCTTTAGAAGGTTTTCTAATCAAGTTCAGAATTCAGTAACAGTAATAAACATGTGTGCATTGCAAGACCATTTAATTTAATTCTAATTTAAACTGTGCCTTTTCTTTTCAAAACAGCCTCTAGTTCAGGATGAACGAGATGATCATCTGAAGCTTGCAGAATTTAAATTGTTGTTAATATCAACTGCTGTCAAAATGTTGTCAGATGGATCAATGAATGCTTCGGTCCGGTTAACAAACTGCACTTTAGATGATAAACGACAGACAGTCCAGAATGCTACACCAAGGTGGTTATTTCTTTCAAAAAGAGAACACTGAAAATTTGGTTAAGAGGAACCATGTTACTCCTGTCAGTGCCATTAGGTTTAGTTGTGAATACTGAACATGATTAAGAGTCAAACATATGTACATGAGTTTACTTATGCTTTCATAATAGTAGAGTATGGGGTTATTCCCATGAAGTCAAATGGTGGGAGATGTTGGAAAAAGAACAAGAACTATTTCACACAACTAATAGTTAAACTACAGAGTTGGCAGCCACAGATAGAATCATGGCTGCCAGCTTGAATAATTCTAGCAGATTAGACAAATTCATAGAGGTTGGTGCTATCATTGATTACTGCTCATGATGATTACATATGGTTCTATTTAATACGTCCAGTATTAAAGGCAGTGTGCTTCTGATTGCCAGTTGGTGGGGAACACTAATGGTGGTGCTGTTGCACACGTGTCCTGCTTGTGGGTTTCCCATAGCCATCTTTTGGCCACTGTGCAAATAGAATACTGGACTGGATAGGACCTCGGTTTCATCCAGGATGGCTCATCTTACGTTCTTCATGTGTATTTAGAACTTTCTTTGCATTGTAATTATTATACTACAATATAGATATATATATATTTCTTCTCCTCATCCTTCCCAGTCTCCTTTATTTGCCATACATGGTCCTTTCTTTTGTCCCCCTTCCTATCACCCTCTCTTGCAGAAACTTTCAGATTCCACAGTGAGGTAATATGACCTTTTTACTAATATTTTAAAATGTGATTTAATATACTTAATAAAATGTTAGTATCATTGGTAAATGTAAGCTTTCAATGTCCTGTCAATATAATTTCCAGTAAACAGTAGCATAACAGCATTGTTAGCTATGTTTCCCATCTTTCCTTATTAGTAGCATCTGAATACTTTTGGTTGGTTGTTAAATATGAGAAATTCCATCATTTTTATTTACTCAATCTATTATATAGATTATAATGAATAATCTAATATATTATTCATCTATTCATATAATAGATTAAAAGAATAATGTGAAAGTCCACCATTTATTTTGTAATAAATGTACCAGACTTTGCACTGAGTTAAGTTGGCCTAATGAAGTAGAGCGTGGGGGCATGCATCTGAGCATATCCAGTCATGGAAACAAATGATGTTTCCAGTTAGGGCTGGGACAGTAGTACAACATCCTGAGGACTAGTGGTGCACAGAATTGAAAACAGTCATTTCACAGAAGTGTCATAGGCCTCCTGCCTGTCTTCAGGCTTCTACTACTTTTCTACCTCAGATTTCTTGCTGGTAGTACATACTGCCATTTTGGAATGTACTGTATCAACCAGCAGAGAGGAATTGGATCCACGAATCATGTGGGAATATTGCATTCTTCATAACATATACTTGTGGCAGACCTGACTGGTGTGCTTGTTGTACAGTGCACAGTAAACTTATTAATGTAGTTTCAGCAGCAAGTATTTTCATTTAATTTCACATGGTTGGACTTTTTGTCATTCTCTTGTCATATGTAATATGTTCAGCAGCAGAGCAGGATGGATAAGGGGGTCTATTTTTCCTGTTCTCTTCCTTCTTTTGATATCAAGAGCTATATGCAAAATCTCACTTGGTTTGTAAATGTCAAGAGTAGGTTGTTGGGGAAAAAAGTTGTCAAGAGGAACAGGAAATCACATGTTGTAAAGTTATTCTGAAAATGTGATTGCAGAGGTGGGTTGCTGCAAGAGTCTGGGAGCTGTTTTTGCCCATTGGACTGCTCCATGTAGGGTGAAGTCTGGTGGGGATTTAGAAAAAAATAGGCACTTTGCTGCCAGAATTTAGTGGCAAACAGTTCCATGATGTTTTGCCAACTGTTTTGTCAGTTAAATTCAGCTTGTTCTGGAGCTAAATATGATTCTTTGCTTATAAAGGCCACAAAATACTAAAATTGTGAAGCCCAGTTTGAGGCTTTTAACACTAAAGCACCAGATTTTGTGTACAGGGAATCCCCTCCCACACACACACACACATTATGTGTTGCCCACCCCTGATTTATGAGATGGTTGGTATAATTGAGAGCAGAGGGGTAAGTTTGATAAAGTTTCTACCAAGTCTTGAATTGCAACTTTTAATGCAATCTGTTGACTAATAAGATATCAAAGAATATATATTTTTAATTAATTGATTTCTATACCACTTAATAGCTGGAGCTTTCTGGATGGTCCACAACAGCACATTAAAATACCATAAAAAGACACCATATTAAAACAGATTGATATAGTAACTTGAAGAAAATCTTAAGATCTGTTTAACAGCTAGCAGTTGCATCCCTTACAGTAGAGGATAGCCTTTACCTGGCACCAACAAGATGGTAAAGTTGGAAAAATATAAGCTCAGAGTTTTAAAGACTGCTTATTTATTTATTTATTTATTTATTTATTTATTTGGGATTCTTATATGCCGCCCCATTCGCATATATTAAGTGATATATAAGCTTAATATATAAGCTTATATTATCAAATCATTTAGTTATTACTTTATTGCTTGTCAAATTATCAAATAGCTTCTTTTAAACACTATTAGGGAATGTATTGTTTTTCAAATAACATTTATTTTACTAACTTGTCTTTCAGAATGATAGAAATGAAGCATGGATCTGAAAAGAAAGTCATGGTGGATATAAGTTATAAGCGAGGGAGAGATGGCTCCACTGTTCTTGACACAGTTGTTCAGGAGATATATCTCTGTGCTAGCATAGAGTTTCTGCTTACTGTTGCAGATGTATTTCTAAAAGCTACTGCAGAAAGTGCTGCTGCAGAGAGAAACTTCAAGCAGTCTTTATCTGTAAAAGAACAAGGTCAGTAACTGATAATAAATTGGCAGAGCATAGTCAATAACTCACACTACATTATATAGCTGTAGCTTTTCTTTTCAGTCTGCATGCAGCACTTTATATCTTATGATTTTTCCTTCAACAGCAGTTTCATGATATAATTTAATTATATGTTAAACTTTAATGAAATACTGTTACATGATACCCTGAACACCCTATAATGGTCAGTATATATCGATGGAGAAAAACTTAACTTGGGAAACAATGCTATAAATTAAGATAATTTAAATCAAACTTATTATGTTTCTTCTAAGTTATTTTGCTTCATTTAGACTACTATTAAATATTCTCTTGAATCTGCAATATTTGATCTGACAAGTTCAGAGATTGGACCAATGCAACACTGGGAAACTGTATTAAAGGAGAGAATAATGTTTACATATACTATTAAAGTAATAGGTCATAGGATTTGGGCTTTTTGAGAGAGCATTTTCAGCTAGTAAGTCTGTAATGCTTGGAAAATGAATTTAATGAGAATTATGAATTATTGTACTTATGAACAATTTTACTAAAAGTATTGGTTGTCTGTCAAGAAGTTAGCTGCAAATTTTTGTGAGGTATTATTTTAAAGATAATCTTATGCCCATGGAAATAAGCAGATGTGGTGTACCATTTGCTGGGGAATATGGGCAGGAGATCGCCATTTCAGTCATGTCCTGCAATATGGATTGGCCACTGTATAAACAGAACACTGGACTAGATGGACTCTTGGCTAGATCTTGTGTGGCTCTTAAGTGTCAACAAGCACATTTAAAAAAAATAAACTTGCAACTGAGTAAAAAAATGTTCAAAATAAACCTAAAGTAGGAATAAAAACCCTCAGTTGCAGAAACAGGAGTGATTTGTGAGCCACCCCAGGCTTCGGCGAATGGGGCGGCATAGAAATGTTTTAAATAAATAAATTTATAGACCTAAACAATTAGAAAGAGCTAAGGATAATAAGCTGCAATGAACTTAATTTGTATTTCAAATAGTATGTTTTTATTCATCTTTACAAAACCTGCAACAGTAACAGCAATGCCATTGGACAGTGTTTGAGGATTCCAAACACTCAATCCATCGACAAAGCTATGACTTTGGGAATAGGAATCCGAGTATGAATTGTTCTTTGTCATGGCCTCTGTGCATCACACATATGGGTTCTGCGCCTGCGCAGTGCCTTTGGCCAGAAGATTAACAGCTAACGGTTTTTGGCGGGCACTCCGCTCCCCCTCCCCCCTAGCATTATATAAAGAGCACTCTGGAGTGTCTGCCATTTTCCAGTCTTTGTGACCGCCGTTCATTGTGCGTTGTGCCGCTTCGCTCTCGCTTAGATCATTACTTACCTCTCACTCGTTGAAAAACTTCTCTTTTCCTTACCAAGTTAGTATTCCCTCGTTCCTGTTATTGTTAGTATTTCACTTCTTAACTTTTCACCATTTTTTCTCTCTCTCGTTCCTAAAAAAAAGCCAAACCAAAACTATTACTTTCCCGCTTTACTGTCTCCTTTTTCTTCTATTTCTACGATGGCACAACGGGCGGTGTTCCGCAAGTGCGGGAAGTGCGGCTCCAAAATGCCCGCCGCAGACCCGCATGACCTGTGCCTCCTTTGTTTGGGGGAAGGGCACAGGACCGTTAAGTGCGACCATTGTTTGGCCTTCTCCAAACAGGCGAGGAAGAACCAGGAGAACCACCTCAGCAAACTTTTGTGGGACCAGGCTCTCCTCCAATTGGACTGGCTGGTGGCTAAGTCTCCCACTACTGTGGCCCCACCTGAAGGCCGTCCAACTTTGGCCGACCTGCCACAACGCCCGGCCTTTTCCTCCATTACTCCGCCCTCACACCCTTCTGAAGAAGGTGCTCATACCATGGCTGATCAACCCGTTTTCCTGCCAAGGAAACAAAAGGAGAAGAGAAAGCACAGCGATCTGGACAAACATCCTGTGCATAAGAAGGCCAAAAAAGATAAGGTGGGCAAGCCGGTTAAAAAGCCGAGGAATCCCGAGCACGCAAAACATCGCCACTTGGATTCGGCGACTTCCTCGATCCCGACCCCCGCCACGGAACCGACCCTCTCAGTCCCGACCATTCAGGCGGCTATGAGGGTTACCCCGCTGGGCTCACCGCGCTGAATGGCAGCCGAACATACTCTGGATTCATGGCATGGTTCCATCTCAGATGGGGAAAAAAGAGATTCTCCACCGAGAGCTCAATCACCAACGCCAATGCCACCGGTCCTGCTGGATACTGAGATCGTCATCTCTCCCCCGAGAAGCCACAGGAGCCGTTCCTCAGATGCTAGATCCGATGACTGGTACCATTCCAGATACTGCTTCGCTCCGAGACGGGAAGAGTACCAATCCATGGCCTATTACCCGGTTTCCGGACATCTTCACTGCCAGCTCCTCGGGATCGCTTCCATTCAACGCCCAGAGTCACCCCGAGGGCTCCATCTAAAGAAAGTGGCAGATCAGAGTCACCAGGAGATTCTTCCTCCAGTGCACCACCCCCCTACTGGATGGAATCTGATGAGTCTGAGGCTGACTCGACCTCGCCGGATGCAGCGGTTACTTCACAGGGCCCGGGGTCACCTGAAGAACCGTACATCTCGTTCAATGAATTCATGGCCAGGCTAGTGAGGTCACTCGATATCGAAGCCCACCAACAACCGGGACCGAGCACTGACCGTTTTTATGATGTGGTCAGGGGCAAACGATCCACATCTATTGCCTTGTCATTCATTACGACCTTATGGCAGGCAATGACCCAGACATGGGACCTCCCGGCTCACCCACAACCGACTTCATGTAAATACGAGTCTACGGGTTTGGGCGGAAGACATCCCGTTCCTCCTCCGTCACCCCAAGCCGAACTCGGTTGTTGTGGAATCCTCCCAGGGCCGGGAAGCATGTGGACACACCTCGCCTCGCGATAAAGAGGGAAGAAGAATTGACTCCCTCGCCCGCCGGGTATACGCAGCTTCGGGCCTTGGATTACGAATTTTTAATTATGAGGTAACCCTGGCACGCTATCAATATTTTCTTATGCAACGCCTAGACGCCATCATTGACACCTTCCCAGGAAACCAGGGCGAACTTGCAAAAACCTTTGTTAAGGAAGCTATGCAGGTGGCGGTGCAACAGTTCTCCACAGCGAGGCACCACGTTGATTCTGATTCGAGGTCGCTTGTCAGTGCCATTTCCCTCCACAGACACGCCTGGTTGTGTAATTGCAATTTTCCGGACAAAATGAAGTGGAGGATTGAGGAGATGCCGTTCGACGGATTCGGTCTCTTCAACGCGAAGACGGATAGCAAACTGAAGAAAATCCACGAATCCAGAATGATGGCCCGTCGTGTGGAACTGCAATCCCTGCCTTGACAAGTGGTCATGGTCACGCCCGCAATACCGCCAACCATTTCAGCCTCGGCAACAACAACCACATCAACGCCAGCAACGCCACAGACAACAACCATCCCAGTGCTTTCAGCAGGGCCGCCGTCGCTTTGACACGGACAGGCGACAGCGCTGATGCGACGAGCGAGCCTCTCCCCTCCTCCCAACTTCACCCCCCCCCTCTCATTTGGGGACCGGCTGAAAAGTCGGCTCCCCACTTGGGAGTCCATCACATCTGATGGGTGTGTGTTATCCATCATCTGGCATGGCTATGGAATTGTATTCGATGTTGTTCCATCACCGAATCCTATCCGTTTTACACCGACCTCATTGGTACTGTTGGACGAGATTCACCAACTCCTTACTAAAGGAGCTGTTCGTCGCTTATCGTTATCAGAGGGACTCCACGGATTCTATTCCAGATATTTTACGGTCCCGAAACAAGATGGGGGTCTCAGACCCATATTGGACTTGAGAGCTCTCAATAGATTCATAACACCAAAGAAGTTTCGGATGACCACACTCCAAAATATACTTCCGTTGCTGGGAAGAGGGGATTGGTTCGCCTCACTGGATTTGAAGGATGCCTATTTTCATATTTCAATACATCCAAGTTATAGGCGCTTCCTTCCTTTTGTGGTGGACTCTGAAATCTACGAATTCAAGGTATTACCATTTGGATTGGCCACTGCACCAAGGGTTTTTACCAAGTGTATGGCTCCTGTCTGCACACACCTTCGTTTACGTGGAATTCGGATATACCCGTACCTTGATGATTGGTTGTTGGTTTCCGACACAAAAGCAGGACTTTCATCTGCTGTTGAGATTACGTGTGCTGTATTACAAGACCTCGGACTCTGTATTAATCAACAGAAGTCTTCTCTTCTCCCTACACAGACAATCAACTTTATCGGAGCCCGGCTGTATTCGACGTTGGCAAGAGCTTTTATTCCTCAAGACAGACATCATGCTATTGCTCGGTGCATCTCTCGGATCCGATAAGAAAGAACTGTCCCCGCCTGGTCTATCCAGAGCCTGTTGGGACACATGTCCACATCCATCGCCGTGGTTCCGCATGCCAAACTCAGACTAGGCCCTCTCCAGCTGTTCTTCAACGGGATGTTCCGACCACAGACAGATCCACCCACCAAACGGATTCAACTTCCGGTCTCCATTCTTCAGTCCCTGTTATGGTGGATAGAACCAGCCAATTTAAATGTCGGTGTCCCGTTTCGACCTCGGTACCGTACAGTGACCCTCAGTACCGACGCGTCTCTGCTGGGATGGGGAGCCATTTGCTCCGATCTACGTACCCAGGGGGTATGGAGTCACCGGGATTCCAGGAACCATATCAACTTCCTGGAATTCCTTGCTGTTTTCAAAGCCCTGCAATTGTTCGAGGACGTGCTTCTCCACCAGGTCGTCCAGGTGACCTCGGACAACATGGCTACGGTCTTTTATTTGAACAAACAAGGGGGAATCCGGTCCCAGAAACTAGCCCGTCTATCCATGCAGATTTGGAACTGGTGCATACCGAGAGGTATCACTCTTCTAGCAGTTCATCTTGCGGGCACGGACAATATAGACACAGATCTCTTGAGCAGACATATGTTGCGGTCACACTAATGGGAACTAGACCGTTGGGTTCGCGACAGACTGTTTCACTGCTGGGGTCAGCCAGACATAGATCTGTTTGCCACACAACAAAACAGGGTATGCACGAACTATTGTTCCAGAGCGGGGATAGGACAGGGGTAGTCTGGGGACGCTTTCATGATCCCCTGGAACGACATGACTTTTTATGCTTTCCCACCGATTCCCCTCATCATGAGAGTGTTGCCAAAGATCATTCACGAAGAGGCCACAGGGCTACTAATTACCCCCTGGTGGCCATGCCAGCCATGGTTCTCAACTCTCCTTCACATCTCTCGGGAGGATTTTCTCCAACTCCCTCTTCTTCCTTATCTCATTACCCAGAGGGAGGGCACGATCTGACACCCGGACTTGTTGTCGCTGAAACTGACTGCATGGAGGATCCGATAACCGTATGCGATGCACTGGTGTCGACGCCACCGGCAATCCCTACTACCTCTACTCCACAGATTTTACATCCAGATCTGCGATATATTCTCGAATCTGCATTATGGCCATCCACTAGAAAATCGTATGCAGCAAAATGGCATAGATTCTCTAGCTTGCCGAATCACACTCGTTTCCAGTGTCCTCGGCTTCTGTTCAACAGATTCTTCAATTCCTCTTTGAATTGCATCAGTCTGGACTTAAACTTTCTTCCATAAAAGTATATACAGCAGCGATTTCTCATTACCGTGGAACGGTACACGGTTTCTCCATTTTTTCTCAACCTTTGATTAAAAGATTTTTGAGAGGATTGAGTAACCTCCATCCAACAATAAGGCCCCTGATGCCCACTTGGAGTCTTTCAGTGGTTTTACAAGCACTGACTCGACCACCTTTTGAACCCATGGCGACGATCGATCTACGCCTTGTCACATGGAAGACTGCTTTCCTTGTTGCAGTTACTTCAGCCCGTAGATCTTCTGAACTCTGTGCCCTTAGGGTAGACCCCCCTTTTCTGAATTTTCATAAGGAAAAGGTAGGTCTACGGCTAGATCCATCTTTTCTTCTGAAAATCGCTACTTCATTTCACATGCAGCAAGAGATCGTTTTACCAGCCTTCTTTCCAACACCTTCGAATCCGATAGAGAGATCTCTGCATATGCTGGACGTTCGTTGTTGCTTATCCTTTTATAGGTCCAGGACTGAGTCTATTCGACACTCCAATAGACTTTTTGTGAAATACTTGGAACATGACCAAGGCTATCCGGTCACTTCCCAATGACTTTCTAAATGGATAGTGAATACAATTGTTCTGTCTTACCAGTTAGCTAAATTGGACTTACCATCTACTCCAAGAGGTCATTCTACAAGAGCTGTTGCTGCTTCTTCGGCCTTTTCATCAGGGGTCCCGATAGAAGACGTATGCAGAGCGGCCACTTGGGCTACCCTGTGTACCTTCGCCAGACACTATAGGCTCGATGTCCATGCCAGACAAGATTGCTCTTTTGGCAGAGCTGTTCTTTCTTCTGTCCTTCGTTGATGACACCTCCCTCCTCCAGTTGGGGTAAGCTTGTTATTCTACCCATATGTGTGATGCACAGAGGCCACAACGAAGAAGAGCAGGTTGCTTACCTGTAACTGATGTTCTTCGAGTGGCCATCTGTGCAGTCACACAATCCACCCTCCGACCCCGCTTGGTGTCATGGGTGGTCCGACTTTCTTCTCTTCGATGCTAGGATCTCTTTAGATATTTGTCGTACCACCAAAATTTTGGTTCTCTTGTCATGATGACAAAAAATTTATTAAGGGAGCAAACGTCAGTCTTTCAAAGACTGGAAAATGGCGGACACTCCACTCCTTATATAATGCTAGGGGGGAGGGGGAGCGGAGTTCCCGCCAAAAACCGTTAGCTGTTAATCTTCCAGCCAGAGGCACTGCTCAGGCGCAGAACCCATGTGTGTGACTGCACAGATGGCCACTCGAAGAACATCAGTGCATGTGATACTCCAGGTTTCCCAACCATTTTCATTCCCTGTTCTCTGGCATACAGGTGGAATTGTCCATGGCTGCTGTGATGGAGGCATGAACTTTCTGAAAATAAAAATTATGCTTTCTCCTTCTAAATACATTATTCATATGCAGATCAGGGTGGTTTTAATCAATTTATTTTATTATATAACATTTATGTATCACATTTCTTCCTTTTGGAACCCATGTTGGTTTACAAGATTCTCCTTTTAATTTTTTCATCACAACAACCTTGTGAGATAGGTTTCATGGCTGAGTGAGGACTAGAACGCAGATCTCCTGATTCCTAGTCTTGAGCTCTTAACCACTACACAAAACTGGCTCTGAAGATGTGTACCATTAATGAACTGAAGTCTCCAAAAGTAGCTCATAAAATAATATGAGAGAACAATAACAACCCGAAACTAGTATATGCTGTCAGCAGCAAGACACAATTCCAAAGGCAGTGGTAAAATTCTTATAGAAAGTAACTCTGTTCAAGGATAGGCTAGACATGCCCATGGTGGGTATGTTGTGAGTAGAGCCGGCTGGAGCCAGGGGTCAGACTAGATGGCCTGGGAGACCCCTTCTGACTCGCTCTGTTTATATGTTTCTATGTTTCTAACTTACCGGCCTCCTAATGCAATAATTATATATGGCAGGTCTCTCTCCGCTGTAGGGAATGCCTGTGTTTCTTGCGCATTGCAGAGTTGCCTTGGCTAGTAAAGTTATACAGAACAAGACCTTAGGGCAGTGGTGGTGAACCTATGGCACACATGCCACAGCGGGCACGCAGAGCCCTCTCTGTCGGCACGTGAACAAGTCGCCCCAGCATAACCCCAGCAGCTGAGCATAGGATAACAGTGCACATAGGAGCCATGTGCAGGCTTGGAAAGGAGTAGCGGCACCAGGTGATGATGTCACAAGCCGCAACTCATTAGCCGGAAGTCATCTGAGCTTTTGCATGGCCAGTCAGTGCGCTGCCAGGGATATATATATATTTCCTAGGACTGGCTGGGAGGTGTTTTTTCTAAACTAAAACCGGTTTTCAGGTTTTATTGTGTTTAGAATGGGCAGAAATGATGAGCAGTCCAGAAAAAGCTACTCAAGGAAGGCTTTTTCAGAGTTGCCCTCTTTTCAATGGTATTTTAGCCCTATATTAGGTTTAGGGGAGTCCACCAGGGTAGGGTTAGGGTTAAAAGAATGAGGTGTCCTTGCATGATTTTGATGGTTGGAATGTGTTTAAAATGGGCGGAAATGATGAGCAGTCCCGAAAAAGCTACTCAAGGAAGGCTTTTTCAAAATCTCCCTCTTTTCTATCGAACTTTCATCCTATACAGTGGTACCTTGGCTCACAAACATCTTGGTACATAACAAAATCAGGGCGTGAACAAAATTTTCATAAAAATTTTGACTCAGGCTGCAAACTCCGCATTGGGTGGCGATCATGGCCATCTCTCCATCCTCCCAAGTGGGGATATGGCCGCGATTGTACTGGGGTTGGGGAGGGAGATGGCCGAGATCGTGCCTGTCTTTCCTGCACGAGTGTGCCCGCAATCCCGGCCATCTCCACCCCTCCAGCATGATCATACCCGTTTCTTCCTCCAGTGTGCCTGCGATGGCGCCCGTCCCTCCCCCCCTCCAGCGGCCAGGATGACGGGTGCATGCAGGGATAACTGGCGCAATTGGGGTCATGCTGGGAGTGCAGGGAGATGGCCATGCTCGTGCTCGGGGTGTGTGTGCGGGGGGAGATGGCCGTGATCTTCGTTCTTTGTCACTTTGCTTCACAATTTTTTGATTAAAAAAAAAATAGTTACAGAGCGGATTAACCTTATTTACATTGAACCTTATGGGGAAATTTAACTTGGCTCATGACGAATT
Source organism: Varanus komodoensis (assembly GCF_004798865.1). Classification (NCBI taxonomy): domain Eukaryota; kingdom Metazoa; phylum Chordata; class Lepidosauria; order Squamata; family Varanidae; genus Varanus; species Varanus komodoensis. The sequence continues at coordinate 46,692,661 of NW_025336087.1, read as the reverse complement.
TGGGTCACGACCAAAGTCCTGGAACAGATTAAGTTCGTGAGCCAAGCCACTGTATTAGGGTTAGGAGTGTGCACCATGGCAGGGTTAGGGTTAGGAAAACATGGTGTCCTGGCATGATTTTGATAGTTGTAATGTATTTAGAATGGGCAGAAATGATCTGTGAAGAAAAAGCTACTCAAGGAAAGCTTTTTCAAAATCACCCTCTTTTCAATGGAACTTTTGCCCTGTATTTTGGTTAGGGGTGTGCAGAAGGGTAGGGTTACGTTTGAAAAATGAGGTGTCCTGGCATGATTTTGATGGTTGAAATGTGTTTTGAATGGGCAGAAATGATGAGCAGCGCAGAAAAAGCTATTCAGGAATGACTTTTTCAGAATCGCCCTCTCTGTTGGCATGCGAGCCAAGTTGCCCCAACATTGCCCCAGCAGCCAAGCATCAGGTAACAGTGCACATAGGGGCCATGCGAATGCTCAGAAAGAAGTAGCGTCACCAGGCAATGACATCATGAGCCGTGACTCATTAGCCACAACTCGTTCGAGCTTTTGCTGCCAGGGATATATATATCCTTGCTTGGACTGGCTGTGAGTTGTTTTTTCTAAACTAAAATTGCCGTTTTCACGTTTTATTGTAGTGTTGGCACTTTGTGATAAAAAAAGTGGGTTTTGGGTTGCCGTTTGGGCACTCGGTCTCTAAAAGGTTCGCCATCACTGCCTTAGGGGAACACCTTAATGCAGCAAGAACTTGGGACAAGCTACTTATTCACTTAGTGAAAAGGTGTTTCAGCACCCAATTTCTGTCTTTCCTTGGTTATTTCACCATGGTAGTAATGAGTTACTTACTTTGAAAATGCTGAAATGTATCCACATTATACTGATATCTTGCATACAAAAATGAGACTAATTGTACATAAAATACTTAATGACTATGAATACATGTTTAGTTCCTGTACAGTCGGAATCCACAATGGAAATAAACGTCGTCGTTAAAAATCCTGAGATTGTGTTTGTGGCCGATTTAACAAGAAGTGATGCTCCTGCACTAGTGGCTACAGCACAGTTTGAAGTATCCATGAAGAATGGCCCTGAAATGAATAAAATGACAGCTGCTGTGAAAGCTATAAAAGTGAAAGCCTGCCCATTTTTTCCAGATATGAGAAAAGGCAATATTACAACGGTAAGATTTTAAGAGTTAAACTGGAAGTTAATTTCTGCATATTGCCATGCAATTCCAAATAAACTAGTAGGTCAGGATGAAAGCTATCCTAATGCTGCTTTAACTGCCTTTGTTCTGCATTTGATGATCATGAATCTCCAAGTTTAAGGATTTACAGCCATTGTCATAGACTTGTGCTCTTAGAGGCCCTAAGTAATTTAAAGTAGACACATTTAATTCAGTCGGCTTTAAGTTACTCATAACTTACTGCATTCCTATTTCAGTAGGTCTATTCTGGCTATGACTGTCTGGATCTAACCCATTATGTTTAATTGAATGTAATTAAGGTGGCATTATATTGTAGTTGAGATGGACCTATACGTTCTCATCCACACTGTACAGTGCTGATAAGAATTTGCATTTATTTGCTGTGGATCTGCATCTTCATCACTGACAATGAGTTTGACCATAGGAACTCTGTATACAAACCTTACTGTTGTTGGCTATAACTTTCAGGCCAGGGAATTTGTTGCATATATGGATTTTGCTTCGTGGTCAATGTTCATAGATAACTCAAAGAAGTGTGTAAAACATTTTACTAATTAGGAAGCTTTCATTTGAAACTACTACCATTTTGCATAGGTCAGTTAGTATGCTTTTCACAGTTAATATAGAAGGATTTTTAATAGACAGATTAATAGTTATATTCAATTGATTATGTTTTGTATCTAGGTACTACAGCCCTGTGACCTTGTCTTTGATATGATGCAGTCAGGTGAAGATCCTCAGAAAGCAGATCTGTCAATCAAATCTATAACAATTAAGGTATATTACACATTTGTAGGTCTTTATTAGGTTAAGGAATACATGTGGTTATATTTTTAGTTGTATGGTTTCTTTTCATTGAGCTACTTTATTTTTACAATGAAGAACCCCAAGACTAAGAATTCACCTGGACAATTTGCTCCTCTGTACTTTGCGAGACAGTGTTAATGGCAAGATGCAAGGGGGCTTTCATTCATTTTCACATATGCTCATAGCCATTTTAACACATGCCCATTTGCACATCTACACTCTTACATGCATTCATTCTCACATATGTAGGACATGTGCGCATTCTCTTATACCCAGACATAAAGCACTTCCTGCATGTATCTTCCCCATTCTCTCCCTCTCCCCCTCCCTCCCTCCCTCTGTATGTGTGTGTCATAAACACCAATTTCATAGAAAATCAATGATTGATTGACTGATACATCATTCTACCAAGTAAATGATATTCAAGGCAGGTTACAATAATAGGAATTTAAAATCTTTTCTAAATATAAAATTGATTATAACAATAATAAAACGAGCACAAAATTAAATAAATTGATTATTATTACATTGCAAGTCCATTATATTACCTTGCATTACAATAACAGAATAAAAACAAGACTCAATCCAACAGACCAGTTTATATTCCAAATGCCTCTTTGAAAATGCTTATCTTTCCCTGCTAGCAGAAGAACAATAAAGAGTCATCTTAGCTTCCACAAGCTGGGAGCAACCACTGAGAAGGCCTTTTCTCATGCCACTACCAATGCATCTCTGAAGGGGGCAATGACAAAAGAAGGTCCTTTGCCAAAAATCTGACAACTCATGAAGGTGGTCTTTCAGATATCCTCAAGCCAAACTCTGTCCTGAAACAGGCTGGCATCACTGAAGCTGTTGGAGTTGTATGTTCCCTATAACCAGCCTTTGTCAACAGTCTGGCTGCCATATTCTGGACAAGCTGAAGCTTTCAAAGGCAGCCCCATGTGTCCTCTCATAGACAGGCAGAGAAATAGGCTTTACTTTTACATATATACTCAGTCTATTTCCTGCAGTGTTTGTCAAAAACTAAATTCATTGGAGGGCATTCTCCTGGTGGTTCCACACAGACCCACAGTGACTGGAAGTACCCCAGGAGAAGAGTAGCAATGTAGCGGCTCTATTGCTAGGGAACTCCCTACCTCTAGTGGTCACTGTGTTGCTTTTGGAAGTTGTTGAGGACATTTTTTTCCAGAAAGCCTTTCTTGCTGATGAATCATTGTTTTTATGTTTTTCGTATATTCTTTTTAATTTATTTTATCTTTTTATTGTTCACTACTCAGAATCTGCCTGGATCTGGGGCAGTATACAATACTGTGAATACATAATCCTATGCAGCAAGTTCTTCCTTCACTGTTTTATTAGAAATGCATAATTTTCAATTGAGAGTAATCTTTTTTAAAAGCTCAGGTGTCACCACTTATGAGAGATATTCTTTTTGCTTTTTTTAAAATTCAGGTGTCACCTATTATCATCAATACAGTCTTAACCATTACATCAGCACTTTTCCCAACTCAAGAGACCACAGAAAAAGACATTAGCCCTGTACCTCCAGATCTTTGGGATAAGAAGAATATTAAAGAGCTAAATATGTGGTTTCTTGAAGAGTCAAATGAAAATAAGGATTCTGCTTCTGTAACTGAGTTGATTCCTACAGGAGAAACACTGCAAATGAGAATTGAAACGGTTATTATAACTCTCGAAGCTGGGGTTGGTCACAAAACAGTGCCAATGCTTTTAGCAAAGTCTTCATTTTCTGGAGAAGTTAAAAATTGGAGCAGTCTGATCAATCTCTCTTCTCGTCTTGAACTAGAGGTATGTAGATTACAGTGCTGTTACTGTGAAGGAATAGAGTAGACATTTATTGGTGCTTCATAAATTATGGCTGGTGTTAATTGAAATGGTATTTTCATATTGGCTTCAATTACCTAACAATTTTGGAAAAAAACTTTTCTCCACATTTCAGTTTTGATAAAGTTTTCTGTTACCACCAGCTGACAACTAAATATTATTTGGTGTGAAACAGCATCCTGTAATGTTAAAGTCTCTCTGCCACCTAGGGAAGGCAGGGATTGTTTGGACAAGATGCCATAGAACGGGTGATCTCAGGTTCCTCCTCCTGTCTCATATTTGCCTTTCACCCAAGATGTTGCTGCTCTTGTTTTATTCCTTCTGCATTCAGGTCTTTAGCCATCTGTCACATTAATTATCTAGTATTTTATTGACATCAGTTGGCTCCTGAATAATTTATACTTCAGTGTTCAATAGCCTAACGGTATGTATCACATTGCAATGCATTTGGCATTTCCCCCCTAACTTCATTAAATGGTGTTCAGGGTAGCAAGGAAGATATGTATTCAAGCTTATCATAATTTATAGATCAAGTTTTATTGTGACATACTCGTACTCAAGGTTAACACTGCATTACATTAATCCTCCTTAAAAACTCAAGCAGGATCAAACTGAAATCAAAACCTGGAATGTAGAATGGTGTCCTGAATATGAACACCAGCTTTCATAAGTGGGATTTAATTAGGAAATATCATTAGGCATGGGCAAAGCTGCATAGCTTTGTAGAATGAACTTATGATATTTTAATGCCTTGGCATGGAATTAAAGCCAGTTGACGTACTCTGTAGGAGGTCTACTCATTTCCTTTATAGCTTCTTTAAAGGTGGTTCTTTGAGTCTGTTAAGTTTCTATTATAGTATGTTTGATGTTAGCTTAATATACAAAGGAAAGTCGGTCAACTTTACTAAAATAACCGTCATCCCTCAATTATTTTTTATTTTCATTACATCACCTAAATGGATTTAATTGTATTTTGAATTTTTAGGTACATTATTACAATGAGATGTTTGGTGTTTGGGAGCCATTACTTGAACCGCTGGAAGTTGAAAACACTGATGAATTCAGACCATGGGTTCTAGAATTGAAGGTATTTCTTACTTTTTATCTCTGGGTAAAATTCAAACCCCACAGCAGGAAAAGAACATGAAATTTGTAGCTGTATGTCCCCATTTCTGAACACAGCTCAGATTATTTCTAGCTCATCTAACGGGGAAATTTCAACTACTTTCAAGAACTAACTGTGTTTTAGGCTGGAAAAAGTGATGTTGAAAATTTGTTACCCCTTCCTAGTCTGTGGCCTTTGGCAGTCTTTAATCAGTTTTATTTAACTATGATACTGTATTGTTGGAGTTGCGGGTGGCACAGCTAAATCATTGAGCTGCTAGGCTGTTGATTAGAAGGTTGGCAGTTCAAATCCATGTGATGGGGTGAGTATCTGCTGCTTTGTCCTAGCTCTTGCCTACCTAGCAATTCGAAAGCATGCAAATGTGAGTAGATAAATAGGTACCACTTTGGTGGGAAAGATAACAGTGTTCCATGCACTTCGGCTTTTAGTCATGCTGGCCACATGACCACAGAAGTGTCTTTGGACAAAGCTGGCTCTTTGGCTTACAAATGGAGATGAGTACCAGCCCCAGGGCACCAGACATGACTAGCGCATATGAGCTTTGCCTTTACCTATTGTATCTAGCCTTTCCTTCAAATACAAGATTATTCTCAGCAACCTCCATTTTATCCTTGTAAAGACTCAGTACAGTAGGGTAGTGAGACCAGGGGCAGTTGGTTCAAGGTAACCCCGTGGACTTCATGGCTGAGTAGGGATTTGAAGCTAGGTTGTCTTGATCCTAGTCCAATACTGTAACCCTTGCATTCCATTCACTCTCTAACCTAAGTTGAAAAAATGGTTTAACTGTAGCTTGATTGGTGGTACTGATGTTGCCTAAGGCCCACATCACTTGCTGCGCCCCTACCATATTGAGTGTTGGTTGCAGCAAAAAACATTGGTGGCATTCTTCCTCGTGGCCTCTGTGCATCACACATATGGGTTCTGCGCCTGCGCAGTGCCTTTGGCCGCAAGATTGATAGCTAAGGGTTTCCTTTTCGGCGGGGACTCTGCTCCCCCTCCCCCCTAGCAGTATATAAGGAGCAGAGTGACCGCCATTTTCCAGTCTTTGCGACCGCCGTTCGCTGTGCCTAGTGCTGCTTCGCTCTCGCTAGGATTTATTACTTACCTCGTTCGAAAATCCTTGCCTTTTTTCTCTTATCAAATTGTATCCCTTGCTCTTGTTGTTAGTACTTCACTTATATTTCTTTTAACGTGCACTATTTTTTCTTTCTTCTTATCATTCCTAAATTAAAAAAAAAACAAGAATATTACTTTCCCGCTTTACTATCTTCTTTCTTTTCAAAATTTCTACGATGGCGCAACGGGCGACGTTCCGCAAATGCGGAAAATGCGGCTCGAAAATGCCCGCAGCGGGCATGATCTGTGCCTCCTTTGTTTAAGGGAGGGGCACAGAACCGATAAGTGCGGCCATTGTTTGGCCTTCTCAAAACAGGCGAGAAAAAACAGAGAGAACCGCCTTCGAAAACTCCTGTGGGACCAGGTTCTTCTCCAATCGGACCGCCGGGTGGCTAAGTCTTCCACTGTTGTGGCCCCACCCGAAGGCCTCCAACTTCGGCTGATTTACCGCAATGCCCGGCCTCCTCCATTGCTCCGCCTTCACGTTCCTCTCAGGAAGGCGCACATGCTATGGCCGACCAGCCTGTTTCCCTGCCGAGGAAACAAAAGGAGAGGAGAAAGCACAGTGATTCAGATAAACACCCTGTGCATAAGAAGGCCAAAAAGGACAAGATGAGCAAACAGACTAAAAAGCCGAGGAACCCTGAGCAGGCAAAACAACGCCATTCGGGCTCTTCCACGCAAGAACGGACAGTAAATTGAAGATCCATGAGTCTTGCATGACCGCTCGTCGTATGGAATTACGATCTTTACCTAGACGTAAGTGGTCATGGTCACACCCGCAATATCGTTCGCAATTTCCGCCTCGGCAACAACAACAGCAACAACGTCACCAGCGCCGCAGGCAACAACCGCCCCAACGCTTCCAACAGGGTCGCCGTAGATTCGATACGGACAGGCGACAGTGTTGATGTGACGAACGAACCGTTCCTCTCATCCCATTTTTACCCTTCCCCCTCTCATTTGGGGATCGACTGAAGAGTCGACTCTCCTTTCGGGAGTCAATTACATCTGATGGTTGGGTATTATCTATTATCCAGCACGGATATGGAATTGAATTCGACGTTGTACCATCTCCGAGTCCTATTCGATATACTACGCCTTCTTTGGTGCTGTTAGACGAGATTCAACAACTTCTCGTTAAGGGAACTATTCGTCGCCTCTCATTATCGGAAGGACTCCATGGATTTGATTCCAGATACTTTACGGTTCCGAAACGTGATGGAGGTCTTAGACCAATATTGGACTTGAGAGCTCTTAATAAATTCATAACACCAAAGAAGTTTCGGATGACCACGCTACACAGTATTCTTCCGTTGCTGGGAAGAGGGAATTGGTTCACTGCATTGGATCTAAAAGACGCTTATTTTCATATTTCAATACACCCAAGTTATAGGCGTTTCCTATGCTTTGCGGTGGACCATGCAGTTTATGAATTCAATGTTCTACCGTTTGGATTGGCCACGGCACCAAGGGCCTTCACGAAGTGTATGGCCCCTGTGTGTGCACACCTTCGGCTGTGCGGGATTCGAATCTACCCGTACCTTGACGATTGGTTGCTTGTTGCCGATACGGAAGCTGGACTTGCGTCTGCTACTGAACTTACATGCGCTCTGTTGCACGACCTTGGACTTTGCATTAATCAATGGAAATCTTCCCTTGTCCCTACGCAGGTGATCGACTTTATCGGAGCTCGACTGGATTCGACGTTGGCAAGAGCTTTCCTTCCTCGAGACAGACAATATGCGATTGCTCATTGCATTACTCGAATTCGGCAAGCAAGAACCGTTCCTGCCGATCTATTCAAACCCTTTTGGGGCACATGTCTGCTTCCATCGCTATGGTCCCTCATGCCAAGCTGTGACTACGTCCCCTTCAACTGTTTTTCAACAAACTGTTTCGGCCACAGATAGACCCTCCCACCAAACGAATTCGACTATCGGCTTCAGTTCTCCAATCCCTGCTATGGTGGATGGATCCAGCCAACTTAACCATCGGTGTTCCATTTCAACCTCGGTATCCTACAGTAACCCTCGGTACCGATGTGTCATTGCTGGGATGGGGGGCCATCTGCTCCAATCTAAGTACCCAAGGGAGATGGAGCCATCGGGATGGCAGGAATCATATCAATTTTCTGGAACTCCTTGCCGTTTTCAAAGCACTGCAAGCTTTCGAGGATCTGCTCCTCCATCAGATCGTTCAAGTGACCTCCGACAACGTGGCGACGGTCTTTTATTTAAACAAACAAGGAGGAACCCGATCCCGGAAGCTAGCCCGTCTCGCCATGCAGATTTGGGACTGGTGTATACCAAGGGGTATCACTATTCTAGCAGTTCACCTTGTGGGCACCGACAACACGGAAGCCGATCTCCTGAGCAGACACATGTCATGCTCCCACGAATGGGAGTTGGACCGTCGGGTTCAAAACATGTTATTTCACCGATGGGGTCGATCAGAAATCGACCTGTTTGCCACTCAAGGGAACAGAGTGTGCAGGACCTATTGCTCCAGAGCGGGAGTGGGTCAGAACTCCCTGGGCGACGCTTTCATGATTCCATGGACAGGCGTGATTTTTTATGCTTTTGCTGCATACGACTTTCTGGTAGATGGTCATAGTGCAGATTCAAGAATATACTGCAGATCCGGGTGCAGGCTCTGCTGGGCATGCATGGTCGGGATGGTGTCGATACCGATGTATCACCCCAGGTCACCATATCCGCCATGCAGTCAGTTTCAATGATAGCAAGTCTGGGTGACGAACTGTGCCTTCCTTCTGGGTGACTAGATAAGGGAGAAGAGGGAGTTGAAGAAAATCCTCCCTGGAAACTTGAAGGAGAGTTGGGAACCATGGTTGTCGTGGCCACCATGGAGTGATTAGTATTCCTGTAGCTCCTTCGTTAATGATCTTTGCAAGCACTCTCATGATAAGTGGGATCGGAGGGAAATGGAAAAGATTTTCTAACTTCGCCAATTTACACTCTTTTCTGGCCTCCTCAGCCTCCGTTTCACAGATACTTCAGTTCCTTTTTGAACTACATCAGTCTGGACTCAAACCTTCACCTATAAAGGTTTATACAGCAGCTCTCTCCCACTACAGAGGAGCTGTACATGGGTTTTTTCCCTCTAATAAAAAGATTTTTGAGAGGCTTAAGTAATCTGAATCCCACTGTAAAACCCCTAATGCCTACATGGAGTCTCTCGGTGGTTTTACAAGCATTAACTCGATCACCGTTCGAGCCCATGGCAACAATTGATTTATGCCTTGTTTCTTGGAAGACAGTCTTCCTCGTGGCAGTGACTTCAGCACGTAGATCCTCTGAACTATGCGCTCTTCGAGCAGATCCCCCTTTTCTAAATTTTCATAAGGAAAAGGTGGTTCTTCGTATGGATCCGTCTTTCCTTCCGAAAGTTGCTACCTCTTTCCATATGCAACAGAAAATTGTGTTACCGGCGTTTTTTTCCAGTCCCTTCGAATCCGATAGAAAAATTTCTACATATGCTGGACATCAGTGCTGCTTAGCCTTTTATAGATCCGCGACTGAATCTTTTCGACATTCAAATAGACTCTTTGTGAAATATTCGGAGCACGACAGAGGTTGTCCAGTTACCTCTCAGCGCCTTTCGAAATGGATAGTTAATACAATTGTCCTAGCTTATCAGCTAGCCAAGTTGGACTTACCATCTACTCCAAAAGGTCACTCCACAAGAGCTGTCGCTGCCTCTTCAGCCTTTGCATCAGGAGTTCCGATAGAGGTTGTGTGCAAGGCGGCCATTTGGGCTACCCCGTGTACCTTTGCCAAACACTATAGGCTAGATGTCCATGCCAGACAGGATTGCTCTTTTGGCAGAGCTGTATTTTCGTCTGTCCTTCAATGATGACAGCTCCCTCCTCCAGTTGGGGTAAGCTTGTTATTCTACCCATATGTGTGATGCACAGAGGCCACGACGAAGAAAAGCAGGTTGCTTACCTGTAACTGATGTTCTTCGAGTGGCCATCTGTGCAGTCACACAACCCATCCTCCGACCCCTCTTGGTGTCATGGGTGGTTCGATTATTTTTACTTAGATATTATAATCTCTCCTATGTGTCGTACCGCTACTTCTTTAAACTTCTTGTACTAATGTGCAATGTCATAGGGAGCCAAACGTCGGTCTTTCAAAGACTGGAAAATGGCGGTCACTCTGCTCCTTATATACTGCTAGGGGGAAGGGGGAGCAGAGTCCCCGCCGAAAAGGAAACCGTTAGCTATCAATCTTCCGGCCAAAGGCACTGCGCAGGCACAGAACCCATATGTGTGACTGCACAGATGGCCACTCAACATCAGTTACAGGTAAGCAACCTGCTTTTCCTCTTAGCTATTTTAGCATTCTGCAGCAGCTTCATTGACAGAACAGTTCCTTTTTCCTGCTGCAAATTTCAACAGAGATGTGTGTCCCCAGGGCCCGCACCATGGAACAACACATACAGCCCATGTTTAAAGGCAGACATAGAATACACTCATACAAGGGATTATAGCTGGGTGGTAGACCTCATGCCTTGCATGAAGAAGATCTTATGTTCAATCTTTGGCATCTCCAAGTAGGGCAGGAAAAAACTCTGCCTGAAAGCTTGGCGAGCTGCTTTTACTCACTATTGCCAGTACTGGGCTTGAAGGATCAGTGATTTGAATGACTAAAAAACATTTTCCTGCTCCAGCACTGTTTCCTTTTTTCTGTTTTATTGCTGTAATATATAATAAAAGCATAACAGCAAAATCCCAACCCTTCTTTATCATAATTTTAAACTTAGTCAGTGTTATAGTCCAATCACAGAGTTCAGATTTTTGGGCGAAACAAGAATGTCCTGTATCTTAGAATCGCCTTATGATATGAAGAGGTAAGATTGGACAACCACATGTTGGGGATTACAGGAATGGAGCCAGCTGGAGCTGGGAGTCAGACTAGATGGCCCAGGAGACCCCTTCTGACTCAGTTTGTTTCTTTGTTTCTGAGAGGGAGAATTTACCTAGCCATTGCAGTACGATGCCAGCATTCCAACCAGGAACAAAGCCTTTTCCTTTATAGTGGAAATGTTAAGAATTGTCTACCCCTTGAGAGAAGGGGAGGAACAATTCAGTTGTCACAACTATCATCATTTGCTAACAAGACACAAACTCTCTCCTGGCTTTCAGTGTATGGATCAGATAGATTTACCAATCATTGGAAAGGTTTGCATTTTGGAGTCAGAGTGAGGAAGAAGATTGTAAATCATTTTAGTGACATACAATGAAATATGTTGTATATGTATAAAAAGCCAGCTTTCTCCCTCCACTTCACCAGGTGAGTATCTGCCTGCTTGCCTGTCTGGAGCTGCCTTGCCTGTGTCAGAGGCAGGGCCAGAAAACACCGACAGTGGCAGAAGCAGTGGCAGTACCTACATCAACAGATTCACGACTAAGGCAACAGCCTTGGGCTGCAACTGAAGGGTGCCAAAGGGCATCACACATTTGATGCCCATTTGGTGCTCTTCGGGTATCAGACTTTTTGTGGAGGGAAGGGATAAGTGTTTTATTGTTATATCTTAAATGTTCATGTGCTATTTATATGCTATAACTTTAGAATATTAGTGTGCTATGCTATTATTTTATATGTTATTTTTGTTAACCATCTCTAAATAATATTCATTTATTTAAGGCTGTTCTATCCAGTCATTTATTCTGAAATCTCATGACAGTTTACAAAATTAAAACAAGAGAACAGTTACAGCAATTAAAAACTCCACAGTTCCAGTATTTGATATAAAATAAAATAGTTAAACATGCTGTCAGCAATTTAAAAACTGGGAAAATGAAATGTTTTGGCTTGGCACCAAAGCGAATAAAGCACTGGCATCATGCACATTTCTCTGGGAAGCATGTTTCACAATTAGGGTGCAATAGCAGAAAAGGCCCTTCTCCTTCTAACAACCTTCTCACCTCTTTCAAGGAGGACTCTTGAAATAGGACCTCTGCAGATGATCTTAAGGTCATTGTAAGCCAGCTAAGGACTTTTTGAATATTTGACAGCAAATAAATGAAAAATATAAATAAGGTCCGGGCAGGCACATATGGAAGGAGAAATTCCTTTAGATATCCAGATAAAGGTCCTAAACTTTTTGGAGCTTTATGTCAGTTTCAGCACCTAAAATCAGGCCTGGACTTGTAGCCAGTGTAACTGGTATAAAACAGGTGTGATGTGTTCCTGTTTACTGGTCCTAGTCAACAAATGAGCAGCTCTATTTTGAACCAATTGCAGCATCCAGACCATCTTCAAGGGCAGTCCCATATAAAGTGTGTTACAGTAGTCCAAATGGGATGTTACCGGTGCATGAATGAATAAACAAACAGACAAAATTTCTTTCATGCTGAAACAAAACCCAGGATAGCATTATGCAGATAAGAAAACGCTTGACTGTCTGTCATTGGAGTTATTATAATGAATAGATTAAAAAGTAAATTTATCCCTCACCATAATGTGGTCTATTACTGTGTCCCTTTCTCCCATGTAAGTGAATAGTTGTCTTTTAGGTTGATAGGGAAAAATAAAGCATTACAGATGGGAAAACACTAGTGAGGGCTAACCCTTTGCTTTATTTTGACACTGGATACATTAGAAAGGATCTCAATATATATTTTGTAAATAGCACACAGAAAACACATTGGACCCACTGGGGGGTCTTGCAATATTTGATCGCAAATACTTGAGCCTTCTGTTCCACACCACCTCAACTGTTATAACACTGAGCTTTTTACTAGTAAATATACTAGTTCAAGCAGAGATCATGAGCTGGACTGTATTTTATTGTCTTTTTCAACTTATGAGAGAATACTTTGACTATCCTGTGCTTATATTTGAGGCTTCAGAATCACCAATGCATCAAAATCAATTTTGAGAAGTTCTGCTAATACTTAGTAGCAAGCAACAGCTTTATATTTCTGGAACTAATTTTCTGCCTCCTTGCTTTTTTTATTTGCAGATGAAGAAGAAGGCCAAAAAAGCTTTAGTTGAAACAGTTACTGAAGAAGAACATTACAAGGTGCCCGAGTACAAAACAGTGATAACGATTTACTCTCAAGATCAGCTGAACATTACATTGTCCAAGTGTGGGATGCAAATGTTGAATAACATGGGCACGGTGAGAAAGACTTGAATACAGATTTGTATCCAAAATGAAATAATTCATATATAGACTGTAATTTATCTTTCACTCAGAAATAAGTTGTTATCACTTAGCTAATTCATGTTTTTGTACATCTTGCTTGGTTAGGCATTTGCAGAAGCAGCTACAGAAACTTCAGAAATATTCAAAAAAGATCAAGCTCCCTTTGTACTAAAGAATTCATTAGGAGTTTCCACCATTGTCTTGCCTAGTGATTCCTTCAGTGTCCTTAATGTTGAGCCAGAGGAAAATGCATTTCATCTGGAAGATGGGCAAAGTCTGAGTATGGAGTATGTCAGAACTAAAAGTGAACAAGACCAGTTCACAGCAATGACTACTCTAAGCAGCAAAGTATTCTACATTTGGCTCAGTAAGTAGACATGACAACTTCGTTTTTCTGTAAATTTTTAAAGTTTTACTTATCCATAGGTGTAGTGATACAATAACAGCCAATAGCTATTTTGATTAAAAAATAGAAGTTAAATCCTGTTTATTTAATTTTACACTGCTTCGTCTGGGCTAAAAGGTTTTTAGATACATTTCTTTCAACAGATTGTATTTTGTCATTTTGTTCACTACCAGAATAGTGCAATACACAATGCTTATTTAACATTAAGGGTAAACCAGAAACTCCAATTTGTCTACCCTGTCAAAGCAGAGAAATAACCCAAGAACAACCATGGATTCTCCTCTGGCTTGTTAGGGGAGAGACATAAACAATTGTTCTTGGTTCACATAATATGTCCAAAAACTGTAGCTGGTCCCTTTGTCTTTTAGCTGCTCCCATTTGAAATGAAACATTACCTCTCTCATGACAATTGCAGATTGTCCCTCTGTGCAAGCCAGCCCCAAACCCCTTTCTCATATATCTATCTATGGTTTCAATTCTTATAATTTACTGTATTTATATCCTGCCTTTATTCCTGCAAGGAACCCAATTATTATTTTATAACAGCACTGTGAGGTAGTTTAGGCTGAGAGTCAGTGACTGGCCCAAAATCACTCATTGAGTTTCATGGCCAAGTGGGGACTAGAATCTGGATCTCCCAAATCCCAGTCAAGCACTCTAACCTCTATACAACACTGTCTCTCTGGTGTCTTCTTTTCAGTTTCTAGTATCTTCTCTTCAGTTTGGTGTCTTCTCCTCAATTTCTAGCTCCTCAGAATCACTCCACTACTGAGAAGATCCCATTGACAAAAGTGGGCAGAAGTCTTTACAGAGTAAGACACAATGATTCGGGTGTTGTAAGATCTATTGTTTGTCAAATTGATACCATTGAAGGGAGCAGGATGATAACAGTACACTCTCCTATTCAGGTAAGAAATTTTCCTTAAAATGTTACTGATACATACATAGATTTTACAGATGGTGCACAATCTCTCTCTATTTCTTTTAGCCATTTATGGAATGTAAATGTGCTTGGAGATCTAAGCAAAATTTGTTGTAGGAGGAAGGGGAAGCTTTACTCACTAAAGATGTGTCCTATAGGGGGTTATCTAATACAGTTCACATTTTAACTGGCTCTTTTCCTACATAGGCAGGATGTATTTTCATTCCACTACCAGTATGAGTACAGATATCCTTGTTGCATGTATGGGGATTTTGACATGGAGCTGCTTTCAAGAGGGCAAACCTGTACATGAATACTGAAGTGCTGTATAACTCTAAGAGAATTGTACCCTATTGTTCCTACAGTATTTACCCACAGTAAATGGTTCTCAGGATTGTGGCCTTTGTTGATTCCTAGTGTGGAAATATATGACATGTTATAGTGCAATTAAAGTTAAATATGGAGATCTGTTATTTTTCTTTCCAGATAAAGAATCATTTTTCAATTCCATTGAGTATATTTGAAGATGGAAAATGTTTAGGAAAAGCTTTGCCAGGGGATGAATTTAACATACCATTGACATCTTACAGGTGGTTCTTCCTCTTTTTTCTTTTTTACTTTACCTTGCTTTTCTAAGTACTGACCATCCAGTTGAGTAAAAAAATGAATAATAGTATAATGATGTATATAGATGCATAATGTATAAAGTATAATAGTATAAAGTATAGATGAATCATGAAGAGAAGCATTTTATTGTACTAAGCATAGGATTATTATGTAACTGGTGTAAGATAGGTTTTGGGGCCTATGGTAACCTTTGGCAATTTGAGAAACTTCTCTGGTCACCATCACAAAATGACTATCACATGAGTAGTTGCCAGAAAGTGCAAACAAATGCCCAACTGATCAAGTGCAAGTGGTGTGGGATGACCCCTAACACACTAAATAACTCCGTTGAACCTTAAGTTTAAAGCTCCAAACTTTTACAGCATATAAACTGTTGTTCTCTCCATCCTACCCTCTCCAGTCAATTCATTCCCATTTTCTTTTTCGCTTTTACACTCTGGATCAACATCCATACACATGCCTGGTTGGGCTCTCACACATGCCATGTTCTCTCTTTCTCTCTGTATCCCTCTGTCATGATTACTGTCAATTGAAAATTATGCATTTCTAATGAAACAGAAACTTATTGCAACTTAGAAAAAGCAGTATGAATTTATTGTTGAACTAGCCATTAACTTTTTAGTATCTTGAGAGTTTGTTTGTTTGTTTGTTTATTTATTAAAACATTTTTATGCCGCCCCATTCGCCGAAGCCTCGGGGCGGCTTACAACAATAAATAAAACCACATAAATTAAAAAATATATATAAAATAGTAATAATTATTTAAAATACAATATACACACAATATAAAATAAGCCGCCCTGGCCAGATAAAATTCAGTAGTATTAACATTTAAAATGTTGCTTAAATAAAAAGGTCTTTGCCTGGCGCCGAAAAGCAAATAACGACGGCGCCAGGCGGACCTCTCTGGGGAGCACATTCCATAACTTAGGCGCCACCGCTGAGAAAGCCCTCCTCCGAGTAGCCACCCTCCTAATTTCTCTCACGGAGAAGGGCCTCTCCCGCCGATCTCAGGGGGCGGCTGGGCATATATGGATGTAAGCGCTCCTTCAGGTAACCAGGACCCAAGCCGTTTAGGGCTTTATAGGTCATCACCAACACCTTGAATTGGGCCCGGACTTCAATGGGGAGCCAGTGAAGCTGACGGAGAACTGGAGTCATGTGAACATTGTTGTATGGCGCGATTTTACGGATGAGACCAGAGACTGGTTGGAATTATTGAGAGAGATTTATTTATCTGCAGGGACCAAGCACTCTAGGAGTGTGGTGGCGAGCAGAGGGGAGACATTGATTTTATACTCTTTTACACTTATGCTTGAATGACAGCGAACAATAGGGGAACAACAGAGAAACAATAGGGGAACAACAGGCGTACCCCCCCCCCCATGTTCGCCGAAAGGAGGCCCGGGTTGATCCACCCAGGCGGAAAGAGTTGGCAGAGATCTATGCGGAAGTCCGGGGAGGCGTCGTAGATGTGAGTCAGGATGGTTGCTACTGGTGGGGAGGCCTGCCAATCAGTCCGCAGTGTCCATTCCATGGTGAGTGGCTGGTGTGGGTTTGGCCGAGGACAGCCTATTGGGCGGGCGAGAAGAACCAGGAAGACTGCCCGGAAGAGACCCTTCTCAACTTGACCCGCAGAGGGTTTCTGGTTTGGTGCACCGTCCATTTTTCCGAGAGGACTGGCGAAGCAGGCTTTATCTGTCACGTGGATCCAGTGGGGCTTTTCGGCCAGTCTTACCACCGTGGGAGTGGAGAGGATCACCTGGAAGGGTCCTAGCCACCGGGCACCTAGTGTAACAGGGTGAAAGTTCTTTAGCCAGACCCAATCTCCCGGATTTACGCGTGGGGGAGGGTCGGCCGCGGGCTCCAGAGCCTTGGTAGTCCCGCCCATGTTAGACTGAACCTGGCGGCGGATATCGTGTCGGACGCGATCGAGGGCCTGCAAGGACTCAAGCAAGTTGTGGTTAGACAACTCGGCATGCGTTTCCTCCGCCAGGCGGGGGAGCAGAGGAGGCGGCTGCCCAAATATAATTTCAAAGGGTGTGAAACCGTTCTTATACGGGGAACATCGTGTGCATAGGAGGGCAAACGGAAGGAGGTCTGTCCAGGGGCCGCCAACTTCAAGAGTGTATTTTGATAAAGTTTCTTTTAACGTTCTGTTCATTCTCTCTACCTGTCCTGAGCTCTGTGGTCTATACACACAATGCAGTTTCCAATCAATTCCTAGAGCTTTGGCTACCAATTTGGAAGTTTGGGCAATGAACGCCGGACCATTAACTGAACCCAGAGCTAGGGGTACGCCAAATCTAGGTAAAATTTGATGCAGGAGGGTCCGGGCAACGATCAAGGCTGTCTCTCCCTTCGTAGGGAATGCTTTGACCCACCCGGAATGGGTGTCGATGAAGACCAGTAAATAGCGATACCTACCTCGGGTAGGTTTTACCTCAGAAAGTCTATTTCCCAGTGTTCTCCCAGCTGGGATCTGCGGTGGCGAATGCCCAGGGTGGTAGAGGGCCGGCTAGGACCAGCATTAACTCTCGCACAGGAGGCGCACCCGGAGGTTATGGAATCGGCCAGAGTCGATAGTCCGGGCAGGTAGAAATGGGATCTGAATAGCTGACAGAGTCGGGCCGTTCCCAAGTGTGTGGCTCAATGGGTCTGGAGAAGAAGATCCCGCCCCAGTGCTTGGGGAAGGAAGATCCTTCCATCGGGATGTTTCAACCATCCCGCCTCAGTCTCCGAGCACTGCAACTTCCTGCCCAGTTCGATATCTTCCTTCGAGTAGTTTGGTCGGTCCGGGAGGGCCCGTGCCGGCATCTGGACTGAGAGAATTTCGAGAGCCCCTACTTGTCTCATGGCAGCCTCCTTTGCGGTTCTATCCGCGAAATTATTTCCCCGCGAGACCGCCAAGCCATCCCGTTGATGCCCAGGGCAATGAATTATAGCTATTCATTCAGGTAGCCAAATGGCTTCTAGGAGGGACATAATTTCGTTTGCATTCTTAATGTCCTTCCCTCCAGAGGTTAGCAGCCCTCGTTCCTGATATAGTGCTCCATGGACATGAGCCGTGGTGAAAGTGTATCGGCTGTCCGTATAAATGTTGAGAGTTTTTCCCCTCCCCCATGGAAGAGCCTGTGTCAGGGCAACAAGTTCGGCCTTTTGTGCTGACGTGCCATGCCCTAGAGCCTGGGCACATATTACCTCAGAACTGGTGACTACCGCTGCTCCCGCATACCGAATCCCATCTTTGACGAAACTGCTCCCGTCTGTAAACAAATTGAGGGCTGGCTGTCCCAGCGGAACGTCCGTCAGGTCTGGTCTGATGCCGGACAGGAAGTCGAGGATTTCAGCACAATCATGTGTGGGACTCTCGGATTGATCGTCTGGCAGTAGGGTCGTTGGATTAAGGACCGCTGCCTTTGAAAAGGTGACCTGCGGGGGATCTAATAAAAGTACCTGGTACTGAGTCACTTGGGCGTTGGAGATCCACCGATCCGGAGGGCTGCGGAGGAGGGTTTCCACAGCGTGCACCCCAATGACTTGGAGGTCCTGGCCCAGGGTCAGTTTCTTAGCCTCTTTCACCAGGACCGCTGTCGCGGCGATGGCCCTCATGCAAGTGGGCCACCCCGCCGCCACTGGGTCTAGTCGTTTCGATAAATATGCAACCGGCCGTCTCCATGGTCCCAAAGTCTGGGTTAAAACTCCCTTCGCTATACCTCGAGCCTCTGCCACGAAGAGCTGGAAGTGTTTCTTAAGGTCAGGTAGGGCTAGAGCAGGGGCCGTGGTAATAGCCTTTTTAAGAGCCTGAAATGCTGATTGCTCAATCTCAGTCCACATGAGGGAGTCACCTTTTCCTTCCGTGCTGGTGTAGAGGGGTTTCGCTATCTCGGCAAAGCCGGGGATCCACAGCCGGCAGTACCCCACCGTGCCCAAGAATTCCCTGACTTGTCGTTCGGTCGTAGGCATGGGAATATTCTGGATTGCTCGGACTCGGCTGGCTGACAGTGTCCGTTTTCCCCCGCTTAGATCGTATCCCAAATAGGTCACCTTCTGACTACAGATCTGTGCCTTCTTTATCGAAACTCGATACCCCATGGAGCCTAGAGTGGCCAGGAGGTTTCAAGTCACCTGCAGGCACGCAGGCGCGGATTCCGCCGCCAAGAGCAAACCATCCACATACTGCAAAAGGGTAACCTCGGGATGGGTTTCCCGGAAAGGGAAAAGGTCTTTACTCAGCGCCTTGTCAAAAAGGGTAGGGGATTTCTTGAACCCCTGCGGCAGCTGGGTCCACGTAAGTTGGCCCAAGAAACCTTGGTCCGGATCTGTCCATTCAAAAGCGAAAAGGGGCTGGCTCACCGGTGCCAGCGGTATACAAAAGAAAGCATATTTTAAGTCCAAGACCGAGTACCACTCCCGGGCTGGTGGCAGCTGGCTGAGTAGTGTATAAGGGTTTGGCACAGTCGGGTGGACAGTCTCCACTCGGGCGTTTTCCTCCCGTAAGTCCTGAACTGGCCGGTAGTCTTCAGTACCGGGCTTTTTAACGGGTAACAGCGGGGTGTTCCATGGCGACCTGCAGGGCACTAAAATTCCTGCTTCCGACAGTCTCTGTATATGCTTACGTATTCCTGATTTCGGCCTGGCTGGGATGGGGTATTGGGGCTTCCGAAACGGGGTGGCCGAACTGCTCACCTGTACTACGACGGGTGTCTGATGAGTTGCCAGTCCCGGGGGGTTATTTTCAGCCCATACTCCCAGAATCTCTTTTTGGAGCTCCTTTAAAACCTCCGAGGGGCTTTCCGGCACCTGACTTTCGAAGAAGAGATACTCGTCTTGCAAGGGCACCGTAAGCAGAAGGGCAGCAGGCTGTGGAGAGCCCAGGCTGAGGTGGGTGCCATCCTCTTGGAATGACACCGAGGCTCATAATTTTCTTAAGAGATCTCGTCCCACGAGGGGGAAGGGACATTCAGGGATTACCAAGAAGGAATGGGTTATAGTCCCTTTTCCTAAATCAGTCACACGAGCTGAAGTCCAGGGGTAAGCCCTGGGTCGCCCCGTTGCCCCTACAATCTGAGTCTTTTCTTCAGTAAGGCGGCCGACCCCCTCCTGGAGAACCGAGTGGGCTGCCCCGGTATCTACCAGGAAGGTGGTCGGGCGGCCCCCCACAGTTAAGGTTACCAAGGGCTCTTGGGGGCCCAAGTTGACGGAGCCCTGGCCCCTTCAGTCTTCCTCAAGAGTGAGGAGGCTGTTTCCCTGTGGATTCACTCTTTTTACGGAGGCACTCGTTTTTCCAGTGGCCCGTCCCCTTGCAATAGGCGCATTGGTCTTTTTCTATGCGAGGGCGACCCCCATTCCTTCATGGAGTTCCCCGGTTCTTGTCGCTAGTTTCCTGCATGGTCGCTAAGGCGACTGGTTAATTTCTCCGTGCCTGCAACTTCTGGGTCCTCCCGATTATTAAAAACCTTCTGGGCTATCTCGACTAGTTCACTGAGATTCTTTCCCTCAAACCCGTCTAGCTTCTGGATCTTTTTTCTAATATCTGGGGCCAATTGTGTGACAAAGGCTATGTTAATTGCCCTTGCGTTCTCGGGCGCCCAAGGGTCTATAGGTGTGTATTGCCTATAAGCCTCAAGTAGGCATTCCAAGAAAGCGGTGGGGGATTCCTGGGAGCCCTGAACTACCTCGCTCACTTTAGACAAATTCGTGGGTTTTCGCGCTGCTCCGCGGAGACCCTGCAGAAGAAATTGGCAGTACCTGTTCAGCGCTCCTTCCCCAGCGACTGTATTTGGATCCCAGTTGGGCCGTTGGGCTGGGAGGCTCGATTCCAGAATAACTGGGTCAGTGGTGGGTTGACCGCCTGCGCCCAGAATCTGCTTCCGAGCCTCGAGGTGAATCCGATCGCGCTCCTCGGAAGTAAAGAGAACTTGCAGGAGCTGCTGGTAGTCATCCCAAGTGGGGCGATGGGTGTGAAAAATTGTTTCTAGCAATGAGATCAAGCCTTGCGGTTTTTCAGAGAAGGGAGGGTTCTGTAGCTTCCAATTATACAGATCACTTGTGGAAAAAGGGACATAAACCATAAACGGATGGTCCACCCTCTGCATGGGGGCTAGCTCCCGGAGGGGCAACAGAGTGGAGGGCCCAGAGCCGGGATCGGGGAAGGACGGTGACACCCGTTTTTCGCCGTTGCTCCTGGGGCTAGAGGACTTCGGAGGAACAGGTGGACGGGGGCCGTACGGAAGTCCGCTCCGCGTTCGGGATGGACTGGGGAAGGTGTGGGGCGGGCTCCCAGAAGCCTGGGAATTCGGGGCGTAAGGAGGTGGCCGAGTCCATCTGTCCAGAGTGTCTTCCGGCCCCATTTGATCATCTGTGAGGATGTGGGGCTTTGTGGATGGGGCGAGGGGCGATCTGTCGTGGGGTTCTCTGCCCTTTTTAACTATAAGGAGAGACGGACACCAGGATCCTGGGAGTTTCCGTTGACACCGTTTAAGGTAACTAGGTTTTGTTTTGGCGATGTCCAGCCATGTTTCTATATATGGAATCTGATCTGGGTGTCCGGGACTCCCAAGGATCACAGCCTCCACATTCCTAATCAGGATTAAATCAAAAGAGCCCTCTGAGGGCCATCCCACGCCAAAGGAGGTCCACTCTAATTCACAAAGGATCCGGAGGGTCCCTGGCTTAACAGAGACCCCGAATCCTGAAGCCCTGTCAAAGAAATCAGAAAAGTTATTCAGAAGACATTGGAAAGGGGTGGTCACGATGGACTGGCCCTGCCCCATTTTTCCATCCTGTAAAAAAAGGATTACTCAAGACAAAGAGACGACGGACAATCTAAACAGACGTACCGTCTAAACAGGAACTGAGGCCAGAAGCGACGTCTCGCTTCAGACCGGAAAGTAGCCCTCATGCTGCGTCCAGCAGGCTTTCCTTTCCAATACCAGATCTGCAGATACTAAGAAATGGCAGGTAACCGCCGTGCTCACTTACCGGTAATTCCTCTCTCGGCTAGTCAGACGTCCCACCGAGCCGGGGTAGAGGCATAAGATGCCTGTGGGCCCGTCCCTGGTGTCGGGGGGAGGCAAGACCGACAGTCTCAAGATCTCGCTGGGGCCTCCAAATGTTGTATGGCGCGATTTTACGGACGAGACCAGAGACTGGTTGGAATTATTGAGAGAGATTTATTTACCCGCAGGGACCAAGCACTCTAGGAGTGTGGTGGCGAGCAGAGGGGAGACATTGATTTTATACTCTTTTACACTTATGCTTGAATGACAGCGAACAATAGGGGAACAACAGAGAAACAATAGGGGAACAACAGAGAAACAATAGGGGAGAGCACATTTGCACATTTATCATGCTAAAGCAAGCAAGCGTGGGTACAAGGGCATAATGTCTGCGGTGATACTGGTAATGCTGGAGCGAAGCCTGCTTTGTTGTCAGCTTAGCATAGCATGCACATCCGTGTTTGTGTTCTTGTTCTCATGCGAACAGGACACTCTGACCATGCCTTTTACTCGTGATGAGCCATGCCCTGGCTACGTGCTTGATCATGGGGGTGGTTACAACAAACATAACGTCCAGTCCCCGTCAGCAGCCTGGCAGCTCTATTCTGAACCAATTGAAGTATCCGGACCGTCTTCAAGGGTAGCCCCACGTAGAGCGCGTTACAGAAGTCAAGACGGGAAGTCACCAGCGCATGAGTCACTGTTGCAAGGCAGTCGTACTCCAGGTAGGGATGCAGCTGATGAATCAGCCGAAGCTGGAGGAAAGCGCTCCTCACCGCTGTTGTCACCTGAGCTTCGAGTGAAAGCTCCAGGTCGAGGAGCACTCCCAAGCTGTGGACCTTGTCCCTAGGAGGGAGTGCAACCCCGTTCAGGACAACGTTCAATTCACCTTCTCCGAAGCCCGAACCACCAACCAACAGGACCTCCGTCTTGTCTGAATTGAGCTTCAGTTTATTGGCCCTCATCCAGCCCATTACCTCGGCCAGGCACCGGTTCAGTACACCCACTGCCTCACCTGGATTGGTGGAAAATGAGAGGTAGAGCTGGGTATCATCAGCGTACTGATGGTTCCGCAGCCCACACCTCCTGATGACCTCTCCCAGTGGGTTCATGTAGATGTTGAACAGCAAAGGGGACAAAATGGACCCCTGCGGTACTCCATGGCAAAGCTGCCATGGCGCAGAGCCATAGTCCCCCAGCACCACCTTCTGGAATCGGCTGTTGAGATAGGAGCGGAACCACCGCAAGGCGGTGCCTCCGACCCCCAATCCCGCAAGCCTATCCAGAAGGATACCATGGTCGATGGTATCGAAAGCTGCTGAGAGGTCCAGAAGAACCAACAGGGACGCACTCCCCCTGTCCTTCTCCCTGCACAGGTCATCGGACAGGGCGACCAAGGCAGATTCAGTACCGTACCCAGGTCTGAAGCCGGACTGAAATGGGTCCAGATAATCAGTTTCATCCAAGAGTGCTTGGAGTTGTCCCGCCATCACTCGCTCTAACACCTTGCCCAGAAACGGGATGTTGGCCACTGGTCTATAATTAGTGGCCATCCCTGGATCCAGTGATGCCTTCTTCCGGACCAGTCGGACTACTGCCTCCTTTAAAGGGGCAGGCACCCGACCCTCCCTCAGAGAAGCGTTAACCACTTCCAAGATCCAGGTTCCAATCCCGTGCTTGGAATCCTTTATTAACCAAGACGGGCAAGGGTCCAAAAGGCAAGTGGTAGGACGTACTCGTCCAAGGACCTTGTCCACATCATTGGGCCACAATAACTGAAATTCATCCAATAATTCTGGACCAGACGGTAGCGTTGGTGTCTCCCTTAAAACCTCTGAGTCAATAGTGGAATCCAGCTCGTGATGAATCTGAGCGATTTTCTCCCTGAAATGCCCGGCAAAGTCGTCACAGCGGGTCTTTGAGGGTGGAATCAGCTCTTCTTTCGGACCTGGACGAACCAGGCCTTGCACCACTCGAAAGAGCTCCGCTGGACGGCATTGTGAGGAGGCAATGGAAGCGGAAAAGAATCTCTTTTTCACCGCCCTCACCGCCACAGCATAGGCCCGATAATGGGCTCTTAAGTGTGTTCGGTCAGATTCATCCCGTGATTTCCTCCACCTACGCTCTAGCCATCTCCCAACCTGCTTCATCGCCCTCAATTCTGGGGTATACCAAGGGGAAGAGCGGGCTCTGCCCGGTGGGAGAGGACGCTTAGGAGCAATCGTGTCTACAGCCCTGGTCATCTCCCCATTTCACAGTTCGACCAGAGCCTCGACAGGAGCACCTGTCTTGTCAGCCAGAAACTCCCCCAGGGCCTTCAGGAATCCTTCCGGATCCATCCGGCTCTGGGGGCTGACCCACACAATCGGGTCCGCACCCTTACAGAGGGAGATGTCGCTCTCGAGCACAAACCTCACTAGGAAGTGATCTGACCATGACAGGGGAGTCAAGCATAAATTCCTCACCCTCAGACCACCCTCTTCCTGCCCCGTCGAGAAAACCAGGTCCAGAGTGTGTCCACGTTCATGGGTCGGGCCGGTGACATGTTGAGACAGCCCCATGGCCGTCATGGAGGCCATGAAGTCCTGAGCCGCCCCGGTCAGACTAGTCTCGGCATGGAGATTGAAGTCCCCCAGGACCAACATCCTGGGGGTCCTCAACACCAGGTCCGAGACAGTTTCCGTCAGCTCAGGCAGGGAGACTGTTGGGCAGAAGGGTGCACGGTACACCAACAGAATCCCCAATCTGTCTCGGTCACCCAACACCAAGTAGAGACGCTCCAGCCCTGGTCTCGAAGGGACAGGAAGTCCCGTGAGAGAGATGGAAGCTCGGTAAACCAAAGCGACCCCCCCTCCCCTCCCCTCTGGCCGTGAACAGTGCTGGACCAAATACCCGGGCGGGCACAATTGGGAGAGGGCAACATCCCCCCCCCCCCCCCCCCCCCCCCC
>NW_025336087.1:46620078-46667387 GCF_004798865.1 Varanus komodoensis | reverse complement strand
TTACGTCCATTGCCCATCACCACACCAATGGCGGCGCCAGTGCGCTCCCCAGGTAACTCAAGCGCCAACATGGCCAGGGACGACTCCATAAAAACAGATAAAAACGCTTTAAAATTATAAAAACATTTAAAATTCGCCGCTCAACAGGAGGGCCTAACACAACAAAAGTGCAAGTCCCCTGGCCAGCCCAGCCCCCCTCGGCCCCCCCAAACGGCCCCCCCAAACGGCGGCGACTGCCCTTTGGCCGACTCCCTTCGGCCACCAGCCCGAGGCCGCCGGCCCCGGGCGCTGCCGGCGCTTTCTAGCCACCAGACGCCCCGCCCCGTCCGGGCACGCCTGCCACGTGTGCAGGGGCGTGGCAGGGCAGTCAGGTAGCGATGGAATCGGCGGCGCGGCGCGGTCTTCAGCGCGGCGCGGTCTCTCGCAGCGCTGTCTGCCAGGTGTTGTTCCTCCCGCCGGCGCTCCCCTCTGCGGCGCTTTCTAGCCGCCGGCCGCCCGACGCCCCGCCCCATCCGGGCACGCCTGCCACGTGTGCAGGGGCGTGGCAGGGCAGTCAGGTAGTGATGGAATCAGCGGCGCGGCCTTAGTCTGATGCAGCAAAGCCTTCCAATAAGCGTACACACTTCTAAGAGAATGAGAAAAGGGTCCTTGCCCCATTGTAGTGAAAGCATGCCTACTGACACCCATAGGCACAATGCTACATACATTCCTGCACTCGTACCCCTCCCTTGTCCACTACAAATACATGAAGACGCTGTCCACTAAACCCTGTCCATTTGCTCCCTCGTTTTCATAAACACATAGTTCCTTGAACTTCTTTCTCTTCTCTGTGCCAAAGTTACAGAAAGAAAATACAATTGTCTAATCCTTACACAGCAATCTGTCAAATAGAAGTGGTCATAATACATTTACTGTAGGTCATCATACAATTTTGTGATTGTTTAAATTTGCCTGGCAATGTGTGTTATGTTTTAAATTTTTAATATGTTTTAAACCATGCTGAGAGTCATTGACTGAATAGAATGGAATATAAATATCTGAAATAATTCAATTAAAAATGAATTAATCTTAGATGTCTCTTGAAAACCTAAAAACTTAAAGTTTTTAATAATAATATACTGCTTTATTGGATTATTAAAGACTAATGTGTTTACATGTATATGTTTGATAGTACCTCTCCTAGTACTGTATGTGTTTTTTATTATTATATTTAATTTAATTTAATTGTTTTAATAGATTGTAGTGAATGTTTATACAAGAGAGTAAGGTAGGAATAGTCATTTGTATGCTTGCTTACAGATCACTACTTTTTTTCCGACCAATAACTGATGACATTTCTGAAGAATATGCATCAAGTGAAGGAGTTAGCTTTGATGAAATGGTGAAGAACTTTGGCAAATTGTTGCAGAAAAAATGTCAACTTAAAAATTCAGCTACCCATTCTCTTATCATCAATATTGTTCCAATGCAAGATACTTTGATATCTTCAGTGTGTACAGATGATCAATGGGATTTACCATATATCGTTCATTTATGGCCTTCTGTTCTTCTCCGCAATCTTCTTCCTTATCAGATCAGCTATTCCTTAGAGGTAACTATCTGTATTAATTGTTTTCTATTTCTTGCACTCAAGACATAGAAGTATTCTTTCTGAAAATATGAAACAAACTGATAATGTCCCAAAATGTAATCATTTGTGTCCAGAATTCAGTTGCTGCCTTCCATGCCTAGTAAATGCACATAGAAAAAAAATATCAGTTTTCTAGCTTGCAAACAGTTTGTTTTAACCAAATACATCTCAGCCACATGGTTGTGTATTTGGTTATTATTAGCTGTTGATTCATCTGTTGAGGATCTTTTGCTGCCTGATGTCTACAGGAACTGATAGCTGTAAATGTTGTGAGTTGTTTGTTCTCTTGTTAAACTCATATGGATATTTGGAATCTTTCCTAGCTGTAAATTATTTTAGAAATATGTTTCATCAGTATGATAACATTGCCAGGAATATACCTAGGTAAAACCACACTCTGAGCAAATATCTTTTCTAAGATGAAGATCTCTCAAAGTAAGCATTCATAGCATTTTCTCAGTGCCACAAATAATTCATGTAGCAGAATAACAGCAAGAGACACATAAATGATATGTCATGGCATCCAAAGGAAAAACCTGGCCACATGACATAAACGTAAGATGTCTGCTTTTGTCCATATCATTGTGACTGTGGATTTTTGATAATAGCTGGAACAAATTGCCCACTTTGTATTTAATATGAAATCATTACTAATGTATATATTACCTATTTTATTCATGCTGGAACTTTTCTTTCAAAGGGATATGATGGAACATACAGTACTTTAGATGATGGATGTTCAGTTCAGATTCATAATGCAGTACTGGACCAGAGCAAGCTGGAATTACAGTTACTTAATTACCTCAACAAAAATTGGACCTCTGAGTATCACATTCAAACAAATCAACAAGAAATTAGTTTCATCACATTTTCCTATATTAGTGATGTAGATAAGACAGATTTGGATATTGCTGTGCACGTAACCTATGCTACAGGACAAATGATTATAGCAATTCACAGTCCGTACTGGATGGTGAATAAGACTGGTCGAATGTTGCAATACAAAGCTGATGGCATTCACCGCAAACATCCACCTGACTACAAGATGCCACTTCTCTTTTCTTTCCAACCTAAGCATTTTTACCATGATAACAAGGTACTCTTTTCAATCTCATAAA
The DNA here is from genome assembly GCF_004798865.1 of Varanus komodoensis. Classification (NCBI taxonomy): domain Eukaryota; kingdom Metazoa; phylum Chordata; class Lepidosauria; order Squamata; family Varanidae; genus Varanus; species Varanus komodoensis. The sequence goes on along the minus strand of NW_025336087.1, from coordinate 46,664,639 downwards.
AGTATGTTGAATTAAAACTTAGTTTTGCTTTGTGAATTTTGGTTATATATTTGCACAGATATGTATTACACAGAAAATATGCTATTATTTCTATTCCTACTGACAATTGGTATTAATATATTGCTATGCTTACAGCCGATGGGGAGGGGGATTTTTTCTGGTATAAACAGTGGCATTCATAAAGCATAAATGTTCCCAACCTGCAATTTGTTAAGGAAAGGAAAGCATATGTACTGTGCACAATATAATTAATACAGCTAAAATGGGCTACTGAGGAATAAGAGAAAGCGGTATCAGGTAAACATGGAAATCCACAAAACTCGCAGCAGTAGAAGAAAATTTTGAAGCCGTAAGAAAAAAAAAAGTGTATTTAACACTTCCAATACAGCTCAATAAAGCCATGCTAAATGAACACAGAATGCTGAGCATTTGTTATCGGGAACATGGGGTGGGCTTGGAATACACTGAATGTCTTGGAAGAATGTATGAATGGTGGCTGGAAAATAGAGCAAGAGCAATTTCACTCATTCCCTGGAAGTCCCATTGTTAGTATCTATTAGTCATCTTCCAGGTAACAGCCACTCTGTTGTTCCTTTCTTTAATTCTGCTTGTATTGAAGAGATCATAATAAGTGTTCTCCTTAATAGGTTCAGCTTATGGTCACAGACAGTGAACTCTCTGATCATTTTTCTCTGGATACAGTTGGCAGTCATGGTTCCGTTAAATGTAAGGGTCACAAAAAGGAATACCAAGTGAGTTGATTGTTTAATACACTTAATGCTCTTGCAGGCGTAATTATGTGCATGACCCCTAGGAAAGACATACAGACAGACTGACCTATTTCATTTATTTAGACTTTACTCCTAGTAAACTTGCATAGAATTACAGTCAAGATATGCACACTCCCTTTATTTCCCTTCAGATTTCTTCTTCAGTGTCACTGCATCAGTCTCTGTAAAAAAACAAAACAACATGTTTGCAACAACTTAAAAGCTCAGTAACATAGGATTTCATTAACTAGAAGCCATTATCATGTGACTCCTGGAAATATTTCTTCCTCCTAGAAATGTATCTTTACATTTTCTTGTATTTTGCTAAATACAATGGAAAAAGCGCACCAAATTCTGAGAAAGTATAGCCTACTTATTGAAAAGGGGTGGGAATTATTCTGAGAAAGTTTCATGAATTTACCAATACATTAGGAACAAATTTAACCAGAACTATAGGCACAAGATCAACATTTTTTGGAAAGGTGCTAACTGTAGAGAAGGGTCACAAAGGTCTTTTTGCCTAGACTACTCAAAAGTTTTAATGAGATGAAAAGTTGCTGTTTAGACATTTCAGCTACATGGCAGCTGTTTATCTGTAAAGTGCTCCTGTTAGGAAAAAAATGTAAATAGCCATGGTATTGTTGAGAAGCACTGTAGTGTTATGGCTGAGGATCCACTCTGGACAGAGAGGGTCCCAGGCTTAATATTAGGAAACTTGTAAACTGCAAGACAGATATAAATGTAGTAGTGGTGGTGGTAGAGGTAGTAATAAATGACACTTTGCTTCTACCTTGGAGAGCCATTGCCAATAATTGAACTAGCTGGATCAGTGGCCTGACTTGGTATAAGGCAGCTTCATATATTCATATATATATTCTCTCTGAGTGAGGAGCTGAACACATGGATATTTCCCACAAAATATGCAATGTTCCATGGGAAAGTAGTGTGAATTGCACCTTGAGACACTGTCCTCCAGCAGTTTGGCCTACAGATCCCATCATCCCTTGGCACTGATTATGGTGACTAGGGCTCATTGGAGTTGTAGGCCAAAACTACATGGCATGCTACAAGTTTTCTGCCTGTTCTAATGTTTCTTGTAAAAATGTCAGCAGTATCTACAAAACAAACAAAAATCTATCAGTCTGTGGGCACCATTTAAAAGTAGTAAGACTCATACCATTTAAAGTAGTAAGACTCATGCACACTGAACAATGTTTGTCTTTCCCAGGTTGGTGTCACGATACATAACAGCAGTTTTAACATTACTAGAATAGTGACATTCACACCTTATTTTATGATCACAAACAGAAGTACACATACTTTAGAAGTAGCTGAAGAAGGCAATGAAAAGTGGATACCAGTAATTTTCCAACAGGTAAGCCTTTTAAAAATTCTCTGCATTTATGCACTTGCAACTTACTTGACAAATACCAGTTGTATATAAAGGGGTCCTTCATAATTTTCTTCTGTTAATAACTATGTTTCTTCTTCGTGGTGTCTGTGCAATCACACGTATGGGCTTGCTGCTGGCAGTATTCTCCATTGCAATCCAGGTTTGTTTTGTTAGGCCATAAGTACAATGTGGAATCCTGTAGTTCTTTGTGGTCTCTGTGCATCACGCATAATGGGCTTTATGCCTGTGTGGAGCCCATTGTCAGGAAACTTCTATAGCTGAGTGTTCGTTTGGGTGGGAGCCCCTCCACTTCCTGTTCCCTGCTCATTTAGATATTTGGGCATCCTTTTTAATTAATCATTCTCATGGGCAGAACACAGGATGGCAGTAAAAATGAAGGCACAGAAAACCATTGTGACGTTAATGAATTTGCTTTATAACAAAAGTGGGCAGCTGATTGAACGTGCCTTGAAAGTGATTGCACAAATACTTTATGTGGCTGAAATTTAGGAAACCAACAGCACTACCATAAATGTTTTGGAAATAGTGCTGAACAACTTCTTTCACAAACTATTAGCATCCATCCTCAACCCCTGCAACCTTCTTGCTTACGGAATCAGCATGTCCATCAGTCAGAACAAAAATATACTGTGCTCAATTGCAAAGTCATAAATGAATTGCTCTTCTGCCTAATGAACGTTTTCCAGCTTTGTGCTGTTTGGAAAGATTGAAAACCATATCTGGAAGTCAGTGCTTCATAATTTGGCATGTAGTTATTATATTTCTGATTTGGATACTATCCTTGCACTGGATAAGAAACAATTCAGGGATTGGTGTTTGGGATACACTCTAGAAAAGACCTACAATTGATTAAAAACTAAATTCTCTCAGTGGTTTTCTCTTTCGAAAACAGAACATCATAGAGCTAGTTATCTATCCAGGTTGAGATCATCCTCTTTAAGAAATGCCTTTATTGAGTTGTGATTTCCTGTTAAGACAACTGCAGTTCTGAATGGGCAATATAACAAGGTGCCCTTTTAATGCAGATTATGTATTTATGGTTTATATCAAGTTGAAAACATTCATTACTCATTCATCTGTCCTCTATCGATAAACTCCTGAGAGAGATTCTTGAAATCCTTGCTGTCATGTGGATACAGGAATGTCTTGGCAGAAGCAGTTATTTTTCTTATAAGTTATATTAATAGTTGTATAACACATAAAGCTGCTTTGTTTGCTTTGTCAGAAAAAAAGATCAGGAAAAAGGAATTAGACAAATTGCCATATACTACATTTTAAATTCGGAGTTAAAGAAATTGAATTTCTGTTCATAATATATTTTAATTTATTTGTATTTTATATTGTTGAAATGCTTCATTTTCTTGTCAGAGCTCATTCATTTTTTAAATTGCCATGGCCTTGTGTAGTACAATAAACTTCGAACCAGTACTACCATTCTTCCCAGTAAGTGTGGAGAGGGACAATAACTTCAGTCCCTTTTCAACCACCATCACACCTAGATTAGCAATTGCTTCATACTCTTCCAGTTAAGTACTCCATTCTTCTCTCTCATTCTTTCCCTTACTCTTGCCCAGAAAAACATCTCCTTTCCCCCGTCATCAATGAACTGATTTCATCACTCTTTACTTTAAAAAAAAACTCTCCAAAATATTTTTTCCACCCACTTTCCTATGCACCACTCCTCAGAGGTGTTTCAAGGCTCTGCCCCTCTAGATATCCTACTCTATCTTTCCCATCCCCCATGATGACATCATTTGTGACTTTTAGGAGCTGTACCTCCTGTGATAGCAGGCTGCTGCCATCTGACAGCCATTCCCTCTACCTCCTTTGTTTGGACATGTCATGGAGGCTTGTGCTCATTGCTAGGCCTTCATAAACAAACTGGGGAAACACCGATCAGCTCAAGACTGAACTTTGGAAGAAGGCCCTGCAAGTTGCTTACTCTTCCAGGAAAGGATGGGACTCTCCTTCCCCTTCTGTAGTGAGAGACTCCATGATCAAACCACAACTGCAATAGGTCTGTTCTCCAGGCAACCATATGGCCAGGAAATGCTCTGAAAAGATGGCCACTTCCACCATGCTCAAACAAAAGGTGCCACATGGGCCCCAGCTGAACAGTGATTGTGGCTATTTGGTCTCCATCAACAGCCAACCACTCCCAATTCCCAGAGCTGAGAGAAGCTCCTGCTGCCATGCCAGTAGGGGGAACCAGGAGCTTAGCCCGCCGCAACCCCACTCCATCAATCACTTCAGATCTCTGCTTCCAGAAAATTGTACTTCCTGGAGCTGACACAGGTGCTGCTCAACTTGCCTCTACAACACTTCCCAGGCACTCCCACAAAGTTGACGATGTCATTGTTGGAGAGTGGTTTAGTGCCAGAGCATCCCAGCCTTGACACTGAGCTCAGAGGCAAGGAGACAACGAGGCCCGACCCTGCTTTCCCCTTACCAGCTGGGTCCAGGCCTCCAATTAATCCCCAGCATCCCGCTGCCCTGGAGATGGTCCAGCTCCTCCAGTGATGATGACTGTGAACCATGGTACTGGATCGATACTGGGCCAAGGCACCAAGATGACAGGTGCCATGACTGAGTTCCACCTATGCCAAGACTGCACAAGCTGACATCAACCCTTGATGTGAGACTGATGTGGAGGCAGGTCATCTGCCAGCCACCTCTCCTCGAAGTCCAGCCAGCACCCTCCTTCCCTGGCAACCACTCAACACTAGGCTCCTCCTCCAAGCCAACCTCAGGCCCAGGTACCAGGCCAACACCTGGACTTGGACAGCAGATTGCCATTAGGCCTTGCTATCAGGCTGACACCAGCCTTTGGACCTGGATTGACACTGGGCCTTGGTACTGAGTTGACATCACTCCCCAGCACCATCAACATTGAGGCTGCAGCAATCACAAAACCCATCTCCATTCTGCAGCTTGGAAGACTATGCCTCTGACTCATCCTGCTATCCCTGTAGGAACCATCTCTGGATGTGGCTGTGTATTCCCAAGACCCAATATCTCCATCAGAAGAGAAGGGGCATTTCTTGGAGAAGGTGCTCAGGATGGCCACAGACCAAACACCAACAGGACCTGGTTGCTGACAACACCCTGGGTTATGAGATCTCAACACATCAGTGGCCATCCCTTTCTTATCAGCCCTGCTACACACAGTCAAGCAGTTCTGGAAGTCTCCTGCCTCTCTCAATACATTAAGGAATGTGGAGTCAATGTACCAGATGCTGGGAAAGGATGTTCCATTCCTGTTCCAGCAGCCAAAGTTGAGTTGGCACAGGGGACATCACAATGGGAGCACGTGATGCTAGTTGACCACAAGGTGCACTGGCTGGATTACTTGGCAAGACGAATATCTACATGGCATTGTCCCTAGGTTTCCAGGTCTTAAACTATGAAGCTACCATGGCCCAATAACCAGCTGTTTTTGAAACTCACATCTACGAATGCTGGCAATAATTCTGACAGCGGAATGCTGAATAAAGATGAAAGAACCAACCAGAATGAATGGAAGACAAGAGAAAAAATATTGCAGTACTGATTGTGCCTCTCTTTATGGAATTGATAAAATAAATTGGCTACTTCGCTATTGTTATAGAGCACTGTGAATAGTATGAAATGTAGCCTTTGAATTCGGAAAATAAGTGAATGGATTACCTGTTTGCCTCTGAAACCTTGAGTACATCATGTTTGTTAGTTTAATTTTCTTACAGTTATCTTCTAATTTATGCCACCCTTTATTTATTTATACATGCATGCACGCACTTACAGGCTGTCTATAATAGCTGAGGCCTTCTTAGACAGATTAAAATACATAAAACATATTAACGAAGCAAAACACATTAAAACCAATTAAAACACAACTAATTAAAACACCCATAAAAGCAATATAAAAAGGGCCACAGCATTCAGGCTAAGTGATAAAAAAGTGTTAGTGTACTATTACAATGCTATATTGAAGTATTGTAATAGTACACTAAGTATTAGTAATTATTGCTGTGTGAGAACAGTATGCTTCCTTACTCTTACTAATTTTATTCATATTCAGAGTAATAAATTTCATGCAAATTTCTAAAGCTGACAATATTTAATTCATCTTTCCCATGTTCAAATGATGTTCATTAATTGGTGCAAAATTTTCTTTATGACTTATATTGAGTTAAAGAAAATGGGTTGCTTTATGAAGGCTCTAATTCATTTTCTATTATGTATTTCTTTTTATTTATTTCTCTTTTTTATTCCAGTGTATTCCCTTTTGGCCTCAAAATAATGAAAGCAAATTACAGGTTAGAGTAGAAAATTCCGATATTCCACCCAAAATTATACAGCTTGACAAGCAAGAAAATAGTCTGCTGCTACACTTAGACAATAGGGTGAGTAGTATGATTTGCTAGTTAGGTAAAATTTGAATATGTATGTCATATTTCTGTTCTTCTCCTCTGAACCAGTAAAATGGAATAACATGGTTAATTCAATTACCAGAAGGGAAACCCTGGATAAACAAGTGTTAACAGCTAGCTTGAATAAGCCAGGAGGAGCAGGGCAAATCATTGTCATCATCATCATAGTTCTATTGTTTTTAAAAGTGATTTTAATTATAATGTTAATATTTGTGGGGGAATTGCTTAGGGATTTTCTTAAATATTGAATTGTATAGGAATAGTACAAATAAATAAATTCCACCAAACTAATTAAACTTTTAAAATTAATTTATTAGTGAGAAGACGTTAGTCTAATCAGTAAAGTCAAATTTAATGCACTGTTTTCATATCTGCTAGCTTGGAGGCATTATAGTGGATGTTACACTTGCTGAGCATTCTACATCAGTTACGTTCTCTAATTACCATGATGGAGCAGCTCCCTTCCTGATAATTAACCATACTAAAGCTGAAACAATTGAATATGGACAAAGGTAGGTATAGATTATATGTAAATAGATACATTCTTCTCTAGTCCCTTACTGAAGATTCCCAGCTGAATAGGAAAAAACCTGAATATCTTAGGGAAGTACTTAACAATATTTTTCAAATGAGATGAAGCCTAATCCAATTCAATAATTTTCCATAGCTCAAGTTCTTTATGTGCTCCAGAGTTAAAAATAAAGCACAACAATATATACCATATATTTCCATCTATAAGACACCCCATGTATAGGATACCCCCCACTTTTCCTACTGATCTCCAGTGAGCAAGCTGCTGCCATGCGCACACCCTCCTCACCACCCTCCTGCGTGCACGATCGTGCCAGTCTCCTCTATCCCTGAGCAAGTCCGTGGTTCTTCTCTTGCCGCCCCCCCCCCCCGTGTACAAGATGCACCTCTATTTTTAGGTAAATGTTTTTAAGAAAAAGTAGCGTCTTATACACGGAAAAATACGGTAAGTCTAGGAAAAGTTCAGTCTTACAGATATGGAAAATTTTCAGTTTACTTTTTTGACATTCAGTAATACAAATTATTTGAAAAATGTAATTTATGGAGGGGAAAGTGTTCTAATGGACAAAAGGCTACCAAACAGTGTTTTCATGTCAACCTCAATGTAGTTAATTTAATATTTACTATGTTTTCCTATTTTTGTTTGCAGTTCTCTCTGTGAAATGGAAGATGCTTTAGCACCAAATAAAGCAGTACTTTACACATGGGTCGATCCAGTAGGTTCTAGAAAATTGAAATGGACTTGTGGAAAAAGCAGTGGAGAAGTAACTCAGAAGGATGTATGTATGATACTGCTTGATGAAGCTTGAATTGATACTATATGATATCTCGCACCCAAATAATCTGTTTCACTACTAATGCTTTAAAGCTTATTAGAAAATTAATTGAGATCAGTATCTTTGTAGAATCAGCAACAAATATCCAGGAACAGGAGGCAAAAACAATGGAAATCAAAAAATAAGAGAAACTGGGTAAATTCAGAATAAAGAGAACAAAATACGTTTTCTTGTAAGCTGGTTCTCAGTGACATATACATATGACATATAGGGTTAACCCTAACCTATAAGGCAATCTAGAACTGCTAGCTAATTGATTATTTGGGTTGGATAGCTAATTGAGGTCAGAACTTCTTTGTTAGATGAATGGTTAAACTAACATCTGGATCAGAGGACCTGTGTTTTGCTCCAGTTCAGAGCAAGCACTGGTGTGTCAGCCATGGTATGCAACAGCAGATAAAATGGAAGGGAGATGAAGCAGTGTAAAAATCTACATTGTATTGGTTGTAGAGATTTATACATCACTGAATGCTTAAAAGTATATATTCTAACTCGAGGAGACCTAAGAACAAAGTATTGTATATTATGCATTTAAATAGATATTTAATGTAATGCATTCTGTTTAAGTGTGGAGGAACAATATGTGGGTTATGCCATCATGTCACCAAATATGGAAAATCATGTAGAGTTTAACTGTCATGCTTCGCTTTTTGCCATGTTGAGACTACAAGGTCTTCATAACAAAACTTTTAACTGCTGCCACCAAAAATTATTCCTTTGAACTTTTTAGAAGCCCAATTTGTTGTTGCTAGTTGCGTAGTCGCATCCGACCCATTTTGACCCCATGGGCAATATTCCTCCAGGCCTTCTTCTCCTCCACCATCCCCCAGAGTCCACTTAAGCTCACACCAACTACTTCAGTGATTCCATCTTACTACCTCATTCTCTGCCGTCCCCTTCTTCTTTTGCCATCAATTGTTCCCAGCATTAGGTTCTTCTCCAGGGAGTCCTTCCTTCTCATTAGGTGGCCAAAGTATTTGAGTTTCATCTTCAGTATCTGGCCTTCTAAAGAGCAGTCAGGGTTGATCTCCTGTAAGACTGACTGGTTGGATTGCCTTGCAGTCTCAAGGGACTGCAGTCTCAAGGGACTCACAGGAGTCCTCTCCAGCACCACAATTCAAAGGCCTCAATCCTTTGGCGCTCAGCCTTCCTTATGGTCCAGCTTTCACAGCCATACATTGCAACTGCGAAAACCATAGCCTTGACTATACGCACTTTTGTCGGCAGGGTGATGTCTCTGCTTTTTAGTATGCTGTCTAGATTTGCCATAGCTTTCCTCCCAAGGAGCAAGCTTCTTTTAAAAAGCCCAATAGCCTAAAGCTTAGGACCAAAAGTAACAAAACTAAGGGTGTCATAGTTTGGACATATCACAAAAAGAAAATTGTGCTAGGGAAAGTTGAAAGTAGAAGAAGAAAAAGAAGACCAAATATAAGATGGATTAATAAAGGAAGCCGCAATGTTGAAAAGAAGAGCTGAGCAGAGCTTGCTATGCAGAGGACATTTTGAAAGGCTTTCATTCATGGGGTTGTCATATGTCAGAGATGACTTGACTGCACATAACAACAGCCTGATACTAAGGTGTGATTCCGATAGGCCTTACTCAGTATTTGAAGGAATGATTGTTCTATTTGATCTTACTACATAATCCTGAGATCCAAACCAAATTACTTAAGAAAATTTAGGGAGTAAATTTGGGAATAATACCTTGGCAAAGCAAACATCAGATTTTCCAATCTATCCGATGCCCTGCTGGGCTCTTACTAGCAAAACAGAAGACAATAGGAAGCCTTTTTGTTTTTTGTCCCCTACATGGCTTTTTTTGGTGAAAGAAAAACAATGTTTAGATGAGCTCCTTGGCAGATCTAAATGTTCCCTTGTGTTGGGGGTATAAATTGGAAGGTGAGATGGCAATTATTTGATGGCAATTAATCCCTTCCCAACCACAGTCATAGAGCTGATATGATACTTTATCTTCATGCAATTCCTGTGGAAATTTCTACATTACCTAGGAGTATGGATCCCTGGTTAGTTCTTCCCCTCTAGAGGCAGAAGTTGATCCCCACCCTCAGAAAAGAAATCAGCCACATCCTGTAGTCTATGTAGGCTTGCACTCTGAAGTTGCTGCCCTTATCATGCTGAGACAGGCTTAGGTGGTTGAGGTAAGCTGGAAGTCATAGAAATTTAAAGTTGTCTAAATATGCATAGAAGTAGCCTAAATATGCATAAGATTGTACCCTTAATTACCTTGGGCTGCATTCCTATGCTCATTTTTCTGGAAGTATGAGTCTTCTGTTTGAGTAGACATGAACAGGATTGTAAGTAGGCTGTTACATCTACATTTACAATCTTAAATATATTAACTTCAAAGTTGGCTGCATTATAAACAATAGAGGTTTTTTTAGAGTAAGCTTTGCTAAAATTGAGGTGAAGGTATGTGTAGGATTTGAGACTGTTAGCCTGAAAAATAAATGTTTGCTTTTTTTGCTAGGATTTGATGACACCTGTCGAGTTGGGAAAGAAGACCATTTATTTGGTTTCATTTTTTGAAGGCTTGCAGCGAATAATTCTGTTCACTGAAGATGAAAAGGTCTTCAAAGTGACATATGAAAGTGAAAAAGCTGAATTAGCAGAACAAGAAATCATTGTATCAGTACAAGATGTTGGAATTTCTTTAGTAAATAATTATTTAAAGCAGGAAGTGGCTTACATTGGGATCACAAGGTAAAAAATGAATAGAATTTTTAATTTGGCTCCTTACCATTTCAAGCAGTAAAGGTAGACTCCAGTGGGGCATTTACTAATATACCAATTCTCTTATTTCTTGGAGATTCTGTTGCACAAGTGGTGGATTCCACTGATTATATTGTGTGAGCAAGATTTACCACTTGCAAAATAAATGCTTTAGCATAATCCTTTAGCATTGAAAACACTACTTTGTCAGTTGGGACAGGTTGTCAGAGCTCCTTTATGTGAGCCCAGCTAACCTGGTCCATTCAATTGGATTTGGATTCAGTTCCAGTTGCTGTAAAAGTGAAAGTGTTCTTAAAGAACTGTTGTTACTACATCTTTGTTCTTAAAGTGATGGGAGCTGCTTGTGGACAGAGATTGGAAGTCTGTCAGAGTTTCAGCAGAGACATAAGTGTCTGATTGAATTCCATCCAAATGGATTTGTTTCTAGATGATTAAACATTGATTAAACAAGCAGTTTAATAGACAGTTCTAATTCACCTAGATTTTATTTTTAGGAAATAAATCTCTCACATATTGGGCACTATTTAGTAAAAATTGAGCATTTTTAACAGTATAGTCTCATGACTGTCTAATCCAAAATAAGTCCCACTGAGTTCATTGGGACTTACTGCCAAGTAAACGTCTATAGCATTACAGCTTAATTCCCATTCATTTTGATGGAAGAGAATTAGGTACATGCTTAACTCTTCCACTGAAAAGAATGGGATTTAAAAGTGTGGACAAGTTAGTTAGTTCACTGTGTTTAGTAGGTTAATCATTGCAGAATAATTTTCGGACTTTCCAATTTTGGAACGGAGTTATTTTAAAAAGTTAAATTTGCAATGGTAAATAACCTTAGTAATCTAATAAAGCTTAATTGTTGAGTTCTTGCTTTCTAGTTTTGTTCATATAGAGAACTAGAAAATATTTCATAAATAGTTTCTGCTTTTAATTCTTCATTTTGTTGATAAGTTCTGATGTGATTTGGGAAACAAAGCCGAAGAAAAAGTCAAGATGGAGGCCACTGAGTGTGAAGCAAACTGAGAAGCTGGAAAAAGAATTTAATGAATACTGCGATCAGTCACCCACTGAAAATAAAATAGTGGAGCTGGAAGATAATGTTCCGGTAATCAAGTTTCGCTTGGTTTTTAAAATCTGTTAAAAATTAACTGTAACTTAACTTTTAACGCAATAGTCCTTATGTTTCTACAAGAAGGTAGTATTTGCCCATCTTTCCCTTTCCCTTCATCAGCCATGTGTCCTGCATGTCACTGGCAGACTCACAGCCTTATCCTATGAATATTTATGTGGAATTAAGTCTCACCTGTTGTAACTATGCCTAGACTTACAATCTTCATTTTTCTTATGCTGTCTGAAATGGAAAAGGTACCATGAACCTAACTCACGTTTGCCACATATACAGCCTGCACAGAACAACATTTAGAACTTTCTACAGCAATATTAATGTTTTAAAGGGAACTGTGCCCAACCTTCACTGCACAAATGGTCAAAAGAGTATTGCTCCCACTTTTCTTCTCAGTTTCTTCTTGACTGCCATAGACATACTATCAAGAGAATAGTAAAATAGGCATTTTCCTCTAAAATAGGCATGCCAGTTCTCTTTCATCCCAAAGCCACATTCATTTTCAGAGGTCTTCTGGGGCCATATACCAGTGGTAGGCAAGGACAAAAACAAAAGGGGATGGACCAAAATTATCAATAATCCCATCATATTTTTATTTAAAGCTCTTATTGTCAGTAACTTAGTTTGGGGAAAGAATTTTAGGTTTTTAGAATAGAGGAAAAGCCAAGAAAACATCCAATGATCAAAGGGATAGCACTGTCTAGGAGACCCCAGAGGGTGAGTCTGATGTTCAGCATCCTTGCTGTATTTATTTCTTTTCAGTTTTTAAGTGTTCATTTACGTATATTTGCATTGGGGATTTAAATTTTTAGTTCATGTATGCAGCTGGGCATTTATACTGCTCTCAGGGAGACATTTATAGTGCAGTGGACATTTTTTCAGAAATACTCTGCTTGAGGTATGAAAGTAATACCATAGCTGCTACCACATTTTCTTTGTCAGACCATAGACAGGTGCATAGAAACCATTGTCTCTGCTGTAAGCAAGGATGAAGTGGTAGGCCCTCTAGACACTGCAGCTGAAGGCTAACAAACCCTAACACACCTAATAACTTTGTTCAGTTTTAGTTCAGTTAGGATTATTGACAGCAGAGTCCGTCTCTTCAGAATGAAGGGTAACTGGCATGACGGCAGTTCCCTCTGGTCTGTCTGTCTGTAAGACCACAGGCTAGCTTCAGCATTAGTATCAGTTTTGAAAAGTTGCAGTTCTCCTGACTCTGAGCAGTGGTTTTGCCACCTGCTTCCAGCTGCAGAAATCCTAATCTAAGAGTTCTTCATCTTCTGCCAATTCAGAGCTTGAGAAGAAAGATAAAGGGTATAAGCTTATATTTCAAGGACTTGTGCATGAAACTCTTCCAACCCAGTGCTTAGGTTTTGTTTTGTCTGCAGCCTGTCCCAAAGAGGCTGAGATAACTTTTGCCATGTTTGGCTACTGGACCTAGCCAAGTAGTATGAAAGGACTCCTGCTATCAGGTTGACATCAGGGACAAGTTACATAGATTTGCTGGAAGAGAAGCCATTTCTCATTTGAGTGCTTTAAATGCTTATTGATGGATATCCTAATTTCTCAGTTTTCACTTTTTCAGAAAGGTATAAAACTTCATCTCTGGTCACCACTATTCACTTCAGTTTCTCAGACTAGCTTTTTGAAAATATCCATTCAAGTATGGCTATCTTTCTTGTATGTTCTGCAGTGCAAGCAGAAGCAAATAATTCATCCAGCTTCCCTGCAGTCTCCTTGCCCTCCATTAGTATTCCTTTAGCATACTTGTACAACTGTCCAATGACCTTCTTAGCTAGTTTCCAGCTTTTGATGTATTTAAATAATTTTTATAGTTCATCTGTTTTGGATAAGCTTTGCTGAGCTCTGTGATTGCTTGACACCATCTGTTCTGTCTCCAAGTAAATCAGCTTGCAAACACACAATTCACTCTCTCTGCTCTAGCTGCTACTTTGGTAGTTCCTTATATGACCCATTAGGAACTAAGTAAGAAAGTAGAATCCTTGCAAGATTCAGCTGTCAAAAGGGGGCAACATGGACCTAGCAGTGTGATACTTCATATAAGTTAATTTGCACACAATTGACATAGCTGTCAGTTAAAAGGGAGAAAAGCATGTCTACCAAAATTAGGTTGGTGACAAGATCTCACCATTAACCACATAATCCCCTGGATTTCAGCTGTGGAAGTAGCACTTCTCAGTGCCCTTCACATTTTCAACACTTTTCCAGGTTTCCAGCTACTTTAGAAAGCAGAGATATTAACCTCACCACCACACACACACAGTTTTGTGTCCCTCCTTTGGAGCAGTTACTTGCTGTGTTTTCCTAACAGTTCTAACAAAAAACTGGAATAGTTAGTTCAATGGGGTTGGCATTAGTCCTGCTGGTGCTGGTGCGTCATATGTTTTGTCCCATTCTTACTTGTCTAAAGATTTGGTTTTTAAAAAAACAAACTGTCCAAACTGTACATTTTTAAATTTGGAAAATGCATGCAAAATTCATTGTTGGGAAATAAATGGAAGAGAAATATACACAAATTTCATGGCAGAAAGTAAAGGGGGAAATGGTGGCAAAGCAGTGACACCTATTTCAGACTGCTGCTTAGGTTCTAGTGGAGAGGTTATCACTAGCAATTGCATGAGGCAGCCATTCCTGCAGCCACTTCCTGCAGGCCACAATGATACTGGTCTTTTCGGTTTGGTTTCACAACAGCCCATCATAGGTTGAATAACCCCTGGAACAATAAAGCATTTTCAAGGTAGTTTGCTACTCAAAATTAAGCAACTGTGTAGCATGTCCTTCAACTGGATATCCTTCTCATGAGTATATTACTGGTAGTGAAGAGTGAATCACATTGAATTCAGTGGGAATTATTTCTGAATAAATATTCCTGGATTGCTGTAATGCTCTTAATGCTCTATTGTTGATGTTCCTCAGAAATCAGTAGAACTTAGAAATGCTTGATGTACTTAAATAAATCTGGCTTGATTGTGCCCTAAAAATTTAGTTGGAAGATTTATGTGCCATAAGGTTAAGATTTAGATATTTTAAAATACAGGTCTGCCTGACTCCCACTGGTAATAACATGAAAATAATGCAACCAAATGAAATCCCAGTAAGAAGAAGCTTTTTGCCAGCTTTAAAAGTACAGTACAGTACATCCGAACATCAATCATCCTTCAGAGTCCAAATTTATAGAATACAGGTATGTCTCAGGGTTAATTACAATTAATAGTCAAAAAGTCTTTGGGATTACATTTTTACGATTGTATAATCCATGCAGCTAGGATTTCAGGCTTTTCTCTGCAACAATAATAATTCCAAAGATCAGCATTCTGGAGGTATTTAAAAGATAAAAACATTCTTTAATATAGAATGGTCAAATGACCGAAAATATTCTTGAAAATGGTAGTTTGTGTAAAATGTGTTAAGTTCCAAGAGTTGTTTGTGTTATGAATATTAGAATTAGCATAGAGTAAAAGTCAAGAACTTAAATTTTTTACCACTAGAAAATTATCTATTGACTGGGTTCACAGGATCACTGCAGCCATTCATGGCTTATTTTAGTTATATTAGGTTGCAGTGTTTGCTGGCTGTCATTTTGAATATTCAAGCCACGGTGAGTAAGCACATGGCTTACTGGGCGATGCATATCTGTCAGGATGGCTTATCTAATGGTTAAACTACTGTTGCATAACCCTAAATCAGCCCAAGGGTTATGTTAGCATTCTTTAACCGTCACATAAGACTTCCTCACCTTGTGTGTTATGGTTTAAATAATCAAATAAGCCACTGGGATACCTCACAGCCCTTAAATGAGCTATACTGACCTCTGACAATGATGGTGTGAACTGGCCTATTGGCTTCAACAGGTCAAAGATTTGTATTTGTTTCCTCCTCCACACCTGTTAGGTTAGAATGTGTGAAGCACAGTAGTGCAAAATAGGATATTCATTCAAATGTTGGAACTAAAACATTTGCAAAGAGAAATCTAATATGCAACATATTATCCTGTCATTGCCTTTATCAGGTACAAAACCAGATCCCTGGAGCCATATTTCCCTTTGTGTTCTATCCTATTAAACCTCCAAAGTCCATCTCCTTGGATTCAGGTTTGTTAGGGTTTTTGTTTTTCTGCATCTGTAATAATTTAGAATATTGAAAAAATGCCCTAAAGCAAGTGCGCTGTGGAAACTTAAATCCCATTTTGAGAACCATGCACTTAATGTAATCGGTATCTGGAAGTAATTTAGGCATAACTTATTTAAACTGTCAAATTGGTGTGCATCTGTTAGATATAATATTGTTAATACCATAGATATGTACTCATCATTTAAATAATTGAATTCATTTCCTCCCATATATGCTTCATATATATATAATACCTTGGGACATTATTTTGTCCAGCTCTTCCCATTATCACCTTAGCAAATGTGCTCAGATTGTACTTTACATGTGAAAAGAAATTCTGTCTTGCTTCAATATGTGCTAATCCTGTGCTCACCTGTATTTTGTTTGGAATTTTCATAGAACCCAAACCATTTACTGATGTCAGTATTGTCATGAGAACTGCAGGGCATTCTCAAATATCACGTATAAAGTAAGTATATATTCTTTTTTCCATCTTAAAAGAATCCTTCTTACTCCATTTGGTTAGTGAAACTTCTAAAGAAACATGCATAAGATTGGACTGCATCTTTCTAGATCGAAATATGAAGCTTGCTTACATTATATCAGTGAGCCATTTTTCTAGTAAACATGTTTGATACTAGGTTGCAAGCAATAGCAGGTAAAAAGGCCACTTATAGTATTCATTTTATGAACATTAATCATATCCATATATAACCATATTTAAGTGAAATTTGTTATAAGTCATTTAAAGATTGATTATATATATGTATATTTAGTAATGCATATTTGGTTAACTGTCCTTTAAGGATTTTCTGAACATGTTTGGTGACAGTTGAATAATTGAATGAGAAATTTTACTACGGAGGAAGAAATGTTGCCGTTTCACTATCTTTTTCAATGGAAAGACAACTATGCTATTTTAACTACTGAGATAGTCATTTCCCTTCAGTGCCCCAGATTTCAGACACAAAGAGCCTTCTGGTATAGTAAAAGCTATCACAGAAACACTGGATTTCCCATTCTAGATTAGCAAATTGGAGGTACACATTCTTTCTAAAGTTGCTGGTGTTTCTATCTCAAGATGTGTCATGAAGAGCTAGTGCAGTGTGGTAGTTAGTGTGTTGGATAAGGGATCCAGGAAATTGAGGATCTAGTCCCACTCAACCATGGTGCTCACTAGGTAACTTTACAGTAAGTTAACTTTCAGAGTAACCTTCCTCACAGAGTTGTTGTAGAGATAAAAATGGAGTGGAGGAGAACTATGTAAGCCATGTTGGATTCCTCACAAGAGGAAAAAAGGCAAGATACAAATGTATTAATAGTAATAGTTCAACACATTCTGTATTTTAACATCATATTTTATTAAGACAAGAAAATAATTTAATAACTAAGCGCAGAATCCAACTGACTTTTGCCACTGCAAGTTCTCTTATTCCAGTTCTCTTATTCCATATGTTTGGATGCACAAGCAGCCCCCATCACTTGTACCATATCAGTAGAGTGCTTTCAGAACAATCTAAATTAGCATTTATGCCTGTTGTGGGACTTTCTCTAAGAAGTGCTAATGCTTCCTTGCATAATTGTTGTGTCTTGGTAATGCAACAGAATTTGAAAGACCCTCTATTTGTAGAAGAGAATTGGCAAACTAAAAGGGAATCATTGGGCCATAAATACTCCATTGAATTCTCCCCTAAAGTAACAATCAGGAGCATGGTTTCCCTAAGAATAAGCCTTATTGAAAAGGCTGGTACTTCCTGCTGGGAATTGTGTTGTTAAAAAAATTTAACCTGTAAAAAAATCAAATTAATCTTTTGTAAAAGATACTGTAGTGCAATTTTAGGCATGTGTACTCTGAAGTAAGTCCCACTGAGTCCAATAAAAAGGAAACCAAGTTAGGCAATATAGGCTTGCAATCTTTCATGTGTTTGATATTTTTTGGCTGCCTTTAGTAGTAGAGTTGGCAACTTGTGGTCCTCCATACATTTTGGCCTGTATTTCCCATGATCCCTCACCATTAGCTAAGCTTGAGTAAGGCTGGTGGAAGTTATAAGCCAAAACATCAAGAAGGCTTATTGATCTTTACTTTGGAATTGTTGCAAAAATATACTTCTACTGTTGAATGGTTTTTTAAAACTTTATTTCAGGTATTTTAAAGTTCTAATTCAAGAGATGGATCTCCGATTAGATCTTGGTTTTCTTTATGCATTGGTTGATTTCTTTGTACCTGCTAATGAAGTGCCTAGAGACCAAGAGGTATGAACTCCTAATACATAAAGGTTATTTTCAACTGAATAAAGAAATGTCAAACCAGAACATGTATCACTTCTAAGTTTTCCATACTGAATTGCATATTATGTACAAGGTGGTGGTTAAAATAAGATATGGAAAAGTTGCTCCATATAGATGATAATTTTTTAAAAAAATAATCTATTATTATAGATTACTACATCATGGATAACTATCTATGGCTAGGCAAGGATGCAATTGGTATATCAGCTTAAATTGATCCAGCATAAGTGGACCAAGTGGTACAATTTTGATCCAGAAGCACTCCTAAGTTACAAACACAATCCTTTACCAGGACTACAACTCTCTTTAGAACAGGAAGATCATTTAGCCAGGCAGATAAACCAACCACTAGTTCTTTCTTATCTGAATTGGGTCTCAGTTTATTGACCCTCTTCCAATTATTACCGTTCCCAGGGGTTGATTCAGAGTGGCTGCTGCTTCTCCTAGATTTGATAAAGAGGAGGTATAGAGCTGGGTGCCATTTGATTATTGGTGTCATTTGAAGTGCACATCTCCAGATTTTGTTTCCACAGTGGTTACATGTAGAATGGGGGATTGAATAGAGCCCCATAGTATATCTTCCAGGAGCCGTAATCCCCCACCATAATCCCTTTGAAATCAGTCATTTGAGAATTATCCCTGTTATATGTATTTCCATGTTATATTTGCTATAAAATTGTTAGCATACATTTTTGCTTTAAGAATTACTGTTTTGCTGTTAATGTATTCACAGATAGAACTTTTCAGAAAAGATGTCGAAGCTGTACAGGAAGAGCTGAAGAATGTATCATCAACAGATACTTCACAAATCAGTTTATATGAGTATTTCCATATTTCTCCAATAAAGGTATGTGCATGTCATAAGTGTTTATGTTTAAAGTGTTTGCATGTTTAAATATACACAGCCAGGCAGAAAAAGGAAAGATATTGTTCATTAGGGTTGGGACAAACACTGTTGGAATCCATTCCTTCAAGAATTCACAGGCTTCCTCTATTTCAGGCTTCTTCTATTCCATTATCTTAATGCATTATCAACATTTGTGCAATTCAGTAAATTGACCAGTGCCTCTGTGATATTAGGTCAACTTAGAGCATTTGTTTATTAGCTGATTATTTTTTTTACAATATCAGTGGTAAGCATTCTTATCGCGCGTAAGTTAATACTGTTTACTAGTGGAGTTACAGTGGCAACCAAAATGCTTTTAAGCAATTGCATGGTATCATTTTAATTTTTTCCCTTTCAGTTACACTTAAGTTTTTCACTCAGTGCTGGTGGAGAAGATAGCAACAAGGAAGAGAGATCTAAGGAACTGATTCCAGTTCAGTCTGTCAACCTCTTATTAAAGAGTATTGGGGCAACGCTCACAGATGTGCAGGATGTTGTACTTAAGTACATATACAAATTTTAATTAGATTATTGCATTTTATTTCTTGTTAATATTTACATGTAGTTTATATTATATATTGTCTTTATGTGACTTACGTCTTCTAGGTTGGCATTCTTTGAGCTTAACTACCACTTCTGTACCACGCAGCAACTACAGTGGGCAGTTATTATGCATTATTCAAAGCAGGTCAGTATGAACTAATATGAGTGAACCACTTGATCATTCCTTCTCTGTAGCTGAACCTGTTTGCTTTTGTGTCTTCTCGACGTTGTATAGTGCTTGCTCAAAACTTTCAGCACCCTTAATTACATGAGTGAAGCGACTGCTGGAATGAAAAGCAAAGCTTCCAGCGTGGTAGCTCATATCCTTTAACATGGTCACTCATATCTTACATAGTATAGTATAGTCACAATTCCAGTTTGTTGGTCTTAGATATGTCCCTGGGAATTTTATTATGGAAATATTATTTTAAAGGTGTTAGAACTAAAGAAAAAGACAAATCAGCCCATCTATACAGTTTGCACATCTTGCTGCATAGATCTTAACAAAGGGCTGCACTGTATGGCACTAAAATTGGCTTGACCTAACATGCTGGTTTCAGGTTGTGCCAGTTGACTACTAAATATGGTTTTATTTAGGTATTAAATGCTTTGTGACACTTTTTTCATCTCTCTCTTTCTCCTTAGTAATGAATAACAGCACTCAAGAAAACTGTTGCAATTATAGTTGCCTATTGATAAGCATTTGTTTAATTATTACATTTTTACACTGCCCCATAGCCCATTGCTCTCTATGTTTTTGTAGTAAGAATAAGAAATTCAGAAAGAGTGGTTAGGCAGGCAGGCACACAAAATAGCTGCAAGTTTTTTTTCCAATATCAGACAATCTCTTCACACATAACAAACTGGCAGCTCTGTTCTGAGCCAACTGAAGTGTCCAGACCATCTTCAAGGGCAGCCCCATGTAGAGCGCATTACAGTTGTCCAATTGGGAAGTTACCAGTGCATGGGTCACTGTTGGCAGGCACTGCTCATCCAGATAGGGACACAGCCGATAAATCAGCTGAAGCTGAAGGAAAGCACTCCTCGCCATGACCGTCACCTGGAATTCCAGGGACAGCTCCAGGTTGAAGAGCACTCCCAAACTGTGCACCCTGTTCTTTAGGGGAAGTACAGCCCCATCAAGAACAGGATTAGAAACACCTACCTGGGAGTCTGAACCACCTTCCAGTAGGACCTCCAACCTTTTTGGATTAAGCCTCAGTTTATTGGCCCTCATCCAGTCCATCACCCCAGCCAGGCACCAGTTAAGGACAGCCACTGCCTCACCTGGATTAGATGTAAAAGAGAAGTAGAGTTGGGCGTCATCATTGTACTGGTGACTCCACAACCCAAACCTCTGGGTGACCTCTCTGGGCAAAGTTGTCACAGTAAGCTGCCAAGGATGCTTAGGAGCAATTCTGTCAGTCACCTGGGTCATTTCTCCATTCCACAAATCAACCAGGACATCGACAAGAGCACCAGTCCTATCAACCAGAAATTCCCCCAGAACCCTCAGGAATCCATCAGGATCCATAAGACTTCAGGGACAGACCATTTTCATGGGGTCCACACACTTTTGGAGGGGAAAACTGGCCTCAAGTTCAAACCTCATGAGGATGTGATCTGACCATGACAAAGGGATTAACATCAAATCCCTCACTTCCAGATCACCATCTTCCTGCCCTGTCAAAAAGACCAGGTCCAGAGTGTGGCCTCATTCGTGTGTTGGGCCAGTGACATGTTCAGACAGCCCCATGGTAATCATGGCAGCCATGAAGTCCTGAGCTGCCCCAGTCAGAACAGTCTCAGTATGGAAGTCCCCCAGGACCAGCATCTTGGGAGTTCTCAACACCATGTCCGAGACTATCTCTGTCGGCTCAGGCAGGGAGTCTGTTGGGCAGAAGGGTGTATGGTACACCAACAGAATCCCGAGTCTGTCTCGATCACCCAACACCAAGTGTAGACACTCAAGACCCAGCCTTGAAGGGACAGGAAGCCCCATGAGGGAGACTGAATCTCTGCACATTAGGGCCACACCCCCCCCTTCCCTCTAGGAGGGTTCAGTGCTGTACCAGATACCGGGCGGGCACAACTGGGTGAGCACCACACCCCACTCTTCTCCTGCTCAGGTCTCTGTGATACATGCCAGGTCAGCCCCCTCATCCACGATTAAATCATGGATGAGGGATGTTTTATTTTGGACTGACGTGGCATTCAGCAGCAGCAGCACCAAGTCTGAGGGCCGGTTGATATCACTGTCTGGTACCTGGCTGGGGGAAAAACCAGAAGAGGGGACAGATTCTAACCATCTCCCCCCTTCTTCTGCAGTAACCTGTTAAATCCCCAGTGCCATACCTTCCCCTGCCCATAACCACCCCTATGGGGGCACCCCCTCACTCCCATACCAAGTTAAAATATAATATAAATATCAAATCTAAAATAGGATGCTGTGTTGTTAAAAAGGAGCCCTAATGCAAAAAATGCCTGACTCACTCAGAAGAGAGAAAAGATTCCCACCAATAAATAAACTAAATGCAAGACAACTAACCTGCCCAGCCTCTCCCCATCCCAAACTACCAGGGTCCCTGGCCCAACCCAAACCTGACTAGCCCCAAACCTTTCTTTTCTGTTCACCCAGCCAAAGATTCTATAGTTAGCAGATACGGTGACACCTCTGAGAGCAAATGACACCAAATTAGAGGTGACAGCAAAACTTTCTGGATAGCTCATGTTGACAGTTCTAACTTATCAAAAGCATGTTCCTTCTTCTTTATGCAGGAAGGAGAAGGGTGAAGGGTAAATAGCAAAATATCTAGAAGCTGTGTTTCTCCAGTGTTTAACAGTCTCCAGTCTGGGTTTTACTCCTGCCACCAGCTCAAGAGGCAGGGAACATGTAACTTAAAATTTTTTAATGTTTTTGCATTCTCAGAGTAGTCCTTCCCAGTTCATTCCTTCCTTAGCTTGGGATCCTGCTAAGGATCATTTATTTCTTTAGAGAAAATATGACCTAACAAAACTTTTCTAATTATTACCATCCTTCTTCATTTACCTTCCTTATCTTTATCTTTTTACTGAGCCTTCCCTCCCTCTTCATGTTAAAAAGGGGGATCCTTCTGTCTTATCCTTCTTGTCTTGGCTTCAGTAGCATTGTCAGGAGAACATCCAGGTGCAAAGCCTACAAAATCAAGGGGAGGCATATAAGAGATTTGCACACAGGCAGCAGCCCTCCCAGTTTCACCAAACTTAAAAAGGAGTTCCAGAAGTTCCAGTGATGTGCCAGCATCTTGAGATGAGTCAGAAAAAGGTAGCTGAAAAGGATAAAATAGTATCCTTCCCAGATACAGGAAATACTAATATCTTTCAGAAACAGGACCAGATTATTGGACCCGGTACAAAGCCCAAGTCTTCTTCCATGCACCAAACAACCAGGCAGTGGTTTTCCAAGCTGTAACAAATGTGTTCTAGATTTTACTGACTGTAGCCTCTGCTTGATGAAGACACTTCTTCCAGAGACCACCAGATGGTGATAGAGAGAAATTTTTTTTGCTTAGTTCCTTGTACAGTAGTACCTTGGTTCATGAACTTAATTTGTTCCACGATTCTGGTCGCGAACCGAGTCAAATTTCCCCATAAGTTTTAGTGTAAATAAGGTTACTCTGTTCTGAACCATATGTAAATTTATTTATTTTTTTTAACCACAAAAATATGAAACAAAGTACAGTGCAGTACAGTATGAAGAGAGAGAACACTAACCTTGCTTCTGGCATGGAGGACGGGAAGGTGGGTGGGAGGAGGTTATTGTTTGGAGGGAGAGTCTGCGACCACGATCTCAGCTAGTGGAAGCCACAACCACCTGTCAGAGCAGGGAAGATGGCCATGTTTTTGTTCATGAAAACACAATTGTGGCCATCTGCCCTGCATGAACATGAATGCGGCCTGCTTGAATACGCTCCGACACGTGGTCGTGGTGTGAGGAAAATGGCCACAATCATGTTTGTGCGGAGAAGATGGCCGCAATTGTGTTCGTCACCCGATGCAGAGTTCGCGAATGGAAGCAAAATTTTACTGAACTTTCTGTTTGAGAACCGAATTGTTCATGAACAGAAGCATTTGTGAACCGAAGTATTACTGTACTAACTGCCCCTAACATGATCAACAGTGAATGAATGTCTCTTCATTCACCTTCATAGGCATTTTTCTTTTCCTGAGACATGATCCTGAGACCCTGTTTAGTCAAATGTATGGAATTCCCAGGCTAACGTGAATGTTCAGTTAATTCAAAGTGTTAGTGAGGTATTAAATGATATTTCTGCATATGTTTAAGAATGCAGAGAAAGAAAACACACCCACTTTCATGTCATCCTCCATCTTCTGACCCCCAGGGATCAGCCTTAGGCAAATTAACCTAGACACCTAGACGCAACCTAGCCTGCCTGCAGTCAGTATATATCAGATCCTCCATTAGAAAAATAAATGAGGGACAAATGGTAAGGCAAATCCCAACTCTTAAAAACAGGAGAAGGCAAATAGATTCACCTTCCGTACTGGTCTAGAAGGTCTCCCAACCTTCTGGGGAAGTTTTTCAGGACATAGTGGGAGGGTTGATTGGCAGAAATTACCTCTCCCACTCCCATTCACTCAGCTAGAGCTTCCACTGAACAGATGGAAGGAGCACCTCTGAAAGGTGTGCCTGGATCCAGCACAATGCAAGTAACTGTGCAGACAGGTTCACAGAGCTTGTGTGGTATTTTAAAAGTTTTTTTTTTAGTTTTCATAATCATGATTATTTTAAACTATTTTCATTTTAGGCTATTAAGCAAATGTATGTTCTTATTCTTGGCCTGGATGTTTTGGGCAATCCATTTGGATTCATAAGGGATTTGTCTGAAGGAGTTGAAGCATTCTTTTATGAACCATATCAGGTGAGCTTATCCTCTGGTTTTTATTAAGCTGAATGTGTGACTTGCTGTACATGCATTTGAATGCTTTCTGTGTAATAAAAATTTTACTTCACATTCAGTTCTGCAAAAAATGCAGAAATATTGCTAGCCAATCCACAAAATCAAAACAGGCCAGTGCCTTTTTGTGAGTTATGGCCATGCCAAGCATAAGTGGCACAATCATGGCCCATTTGTGGTTTATCATCATTCATATCAAACTAGACGTGACTTGCTGGAGGATTATAGAATCCTACTTATACTGCTGCACATCTTCAAATAACACAATAAACTATGGCCAGGCAGCAATTATGCAGATTGTGCTTAGGATGCTCTGCAATTTACAAAAAGCCACTGTGGTTTATTTAAGCCACAATAGCTTCTTTTGTTCATATATACAGTATCACTGAGTTTTCAAATGCATCAGCCAAGTGAGAGCAGAAAAATTATGGCAGCATTCTGGCTGTATAAGGCTTCAGATTCAATTGTTTTCAGATGTGTCAGTAGTTGTGTTCCTAATTCTCATAAAGCAATTCAGATAGATGCTCTCCCATGACTTAAAGTATCTCTTGCTTGGATGTATCTTCTTTTTGTTGTGGAGTCACTTTAGGTAGTGTCTTAGTCTGGTCTTAGAACATACAATCTCTCCTTTCCAAGAGTGGAAGATCTTCAGCTGATACTGCTGTTAATTATTCATCATAATTAAGGGGACATAGCAATAAACTAGAGGGACTGAACTCTTGGAGCATACAATCTGGATGTTAGCAGAAGGAAATTCTATCACATGCTTTCCAGTGCTATCTGTGCATTTCTAGATAAGAGGATCAAGAGAAAAAAAACTATTTTTATTGTTAAGTCATTGCTGACCCAGACTAAGAATGGGGAGTCTAGAAAGAAAATAATCTCTTTCTTCCATTGGATCATCTTTCCATTGAAAAGTCAATTAAGAATTCCTGTAAATTGAACATGTTTTTCTCCCTTCCAGGCACCATCCACTAATTCTAAATATTGGTATGCTCCTGTCCTTTTTTGTCAACTGGGAGACAGTCTCTTTGCTTGGAAGATAAGAATTGGCCATTGTGCTGTTATCCCTTAGATCAGTGTTTTTATATTTTCCTTTTGCCTTCTCCTCAGGGGGCTATCCAAGGCCCAGAAGAGTTCATAGAGGGAATGGCACTGGGACTTAAAGCCCTAGTGGGTGGTGCTGTTGGTAAGCAACTATTTCATGTAAATGTAGTTTAAAATTACAAGTAATCAACATGTTTATTTTTTCAAATATTGCAATTTTTTCATAAAATGTCTTGTGGTCATAGGTGGATTGGCTGGTGCTGCATCAAGAATAACTGGTGCTATGGCTAAAGGGGTAGCAGCAATAACTATGGATGAAGACTATCAGCAGAAGCGACGGGAAGCCATGAATAGGCAACCTGCAGGCCTCAAAGAGGGTATCACTCGTGGAGGAAAAGGCTTAGTATCTGTAAGAAATGCCACATAAATATTTAAATATTTAAGATGGCCTCCAGGCTACTATATCTCTAATAGATAGCAGAGATGCATTCACAAGCTATAATAGCTTTTGTTTGCTTTTTTTATTTCTTTCATTTACTCTTTCATTTCATTTTAAATAGTAAAGGTGTAAATGTTGACCAGAATTTTAGAGTGTAAATATAGGAAGTATAAATAAAATAAATCTTTATTCTTCAAAGATTAAAGAATAAAGCAATTACTTTAAATTATTAGCTTTATAACCTTAGATCATACTGATAAAAGTATGAAATCCACTTAAAAATTAAAATTGTGTTATCTTTCTGCTTTAACTTTCAGGGTTTTGTCAGTGGAATAACAGGAATAGTTACAAAGCCGATAAGAGGTACTTCAGTCTCTACTAAATCTTCAGTTTGTTTCTCATAAAGCTAATATTTGTTAAGAAAGGCGCTATTTTTTAACTTTATCTCATGTAGATTGTATGTAATAATTTATGAATCATGCTTCCTCTGCAGCAGATAAATGAATCAAACTAGAACAAGTGTTGTATGTTTACAATTTTTACAAGGTGTTTCCTAATTTGAATTAGGAGTAAGCCAGAATAGTTTCCCTTCATGACTGCCTCTTTTTCAGGCTGCAATTTGGCAATACTTATGAAAATGTTGTGGTGAGTCTTACACATGTTCATTCCCTTAAAGCATTTATCATGTTCCCTGCTGCAAGGAAACATTTTTCTCTGTTCCATCATCCCCAAATTCTAGACAGTCTTCAGTCTGATTTGGCTTTAGACATGCCTAAAGAAAATTAGAGTAAGTTTTATGAAATTTTCTCCACCCCCCCCCCCCAGGTCTTCTTTCAAACTGAAAGAATGTGTAAAATCATTTTCAGCTCAACTGTTTTCTGTGGTGGTTGTTGTTTCCAAAATATTTTCTAAATTTTAATTTGTTTCTTTTTTACTTGGTTAACTTGGTCAACAGAACATTATTTAGGGTTGTTAAATAAATGAAAAAGATAGAGAGCTGATTTGCATGACACAATATCCCACTTTGGCTTAATTCTCTCATAGAGACTCTTGTGTTGTACTGGGCACCTGTGGCCACCATTCTTTGTATGGTTCCTGGTTTGCCGTGGCTTGATGTACAGTGCAATCTAAGTCTCGGTGACAAGCCTCAAATAACATGTGCCTTTTTATAGGGTTATCTGAGGGTGGTCTTACCCTCAAATAACCTTTGCTTGCCTGTATTCAAATATCACAACAAGCCATGGCAAGATGGACACTCATGAGCACCAGGCAAAAAGATATCCTCAAGCATCTGGCATGACCTAAGAGCTCCTGCATAAATAAAGCTGTAGTGATTTGTTACGGTATGTGAACAGATGCAGTAAAGAGCTCCAAAAGGACTTTTCCATACTGGAGGTAAGGGCATCAAAATTGAAGATGTAATTCAATGTAAACATGGCAGGGGAGAATCCTAATTTCATATATATCCTCATGGGGTCTGAGCTAGTGTGACTAAGCAGGGTTGGGGAGAAGGGCAAAGTTTATAGTTATCTCAATAAAAATATATTTCCACCGTGTGAAAAAAGCAAATTCCGTTTTAGGTAGCATTAGGGAAGGAATTGAAAGCAGAACTGGCAGTATTATAACAGCTTCATACAAATCTGTGATACAATCACACCTAGAATATTGTGCACATTTCAGTTAACCAACCTCAAAGCATGGCTTAAAGCTGGAAAAAGAGTAAAAGGAGGAAATGAAACTGATAATGACTGGCATAACTGCCTTATAAGGCATACAATGTTTGAGGTATTTGAGCTCAGAAAGAAAACAAGTAAGGAGGCATGTAAAAAAGCAGTTAAGGGAAACTGAATGGTGGGAGTTTCAAGACATATAAATGGAAGTATTTCTCATGACATAGTGCACAGATAAGAGGTAGAATTTGCTAGAACAAGATGTAGGAATGGCTACCAACTTGGACAGCATTAAAATAGGATTAGAAAAGTTAATGAAGGATAAGTTACCCGTAGGTACTAGGTATTTACTAGGTTATAGACTATAAACTCCAGTTTCCAAAGAATTTTGCCCTGAACACCACTTGGTGGAACTTGAATTAATGCATACTATTGTGCTTTGGTCCTGCTTGTGGACTTCTCATAAGCATTTGGGTGGCCATTGTGAGGACAAAATGTGGATTAGATAGGCCTTTGGTATTTTTATATTCTTTAAGTCATTCTTTTTCTCTCATTTATGTATTTATGCATTTATTTCCAGGTGCCCAGAAGGAAGGAGCAGCAGGTTTTTTCAAAGGTGTTGGAAAGGGATTAGTGGGAGCAGTGGCAAGACCCACTGGAGGAATAATAGACATGGCCAGCAGCACTTTTCAGGGAATTAAAAGGCAATAATACTTTGATACAAATCATTTCTTATTAAAATTGTAAACTCTTTCTCCAAGTCTGTATTAACACAAATACATATTGTTCTTACTTTCTATGCCAAACTCACTTTCAGTTGATTGCTAGTGAGCATAATTTACATAGTAAATGCACAGAATATCACAATAATTTAAATCAGTACTGTAAATGTCATAAAGTGAATTACTTGTTGCATAGTATCTTTCCTTAAATGTTTTAAAATAAAATCATCATTGTTGATATATTATTAACAGACAGTGAGCAGCACTGAACCCAGGGAACATGTTCAGATAATTAACATCTATCTAACATTGTATTGAGAAGTGTAGAATAGTTTAATCTTTTAGAATATTCATGCAAATATTAATTTTACCCCTAAGTAATGCAGAATTCTTTAATGGATTTTTTCAGGGTCACAAATACTTCTGAAGATGTCATGAGCCTACGTCCTCCCCGCTTCTTTAGTGAGGACGGAGTTATACGACCATACAGATTAAGAGATGGTGCTGGAAGTCAAATGTTACAGGTGAAGAACGTAAACCCTCAAAGGGCTATGTTATGATATAAGCTATTTATTTTACTATATTTTTATTTTTCTAGAATTATGAATAATTACCTCTATTTAAGCATTCTGCAATATTTTAATCTTTAGTAAATTGAATCAGTTGAATATGATAATCTTCCTGTTAGTGTTATGAATAAAAACTTTTATTTTCAGTTTTGATCATTTATATATTTTATTAACTTTTCTTTTAATCAGAAATGTTTAAACATGAAAATATGTGATCTTCTGCAATTTAGAGGGGATAACTCATAAACACATCTTGATTTGTACTGTTAGTATAATTTCTACAAGCACAGAACTGTGTGTCTGTGCATTGATCTGTGGATACACATTTCTATAGGCCCCATATATGTAACCTCCACTTAATTTTTATAAAACATAGTCCTTATACAATTGCTTTTATTAGGTTAATGAAAGATTTTTGATTTCAAGACACAAAAAATGTGGTTCTTTATATATTTAGAAATTGGAAGTAAGCTATTTTAAGGCACAATCCTATGGATTGTCTGTATTAAAAAAATATCCATTAGAAATGTAGTTAGCAAGTTAACTAAATAGCTGGAATATCTTTGCTTGGAAAGAATGTAAAAATATATCAGCAATTTGCAGATTTCAGTTCTTTAAAACTCTTGTCTGGCACTCTTAATATACCAGACAAAGAGTTTAATTACATTTGGGATAATTTGAAAATGTCTAAAGTTTGGTGTGTGTGTGGATAAATTCCATATTTTTAATTGTTGCTTTTTAAATATAGATCTATAGAGAGAGAAAGAAACATAAAGAAAGGGGCAGGTTAATTAAACATATCTTAAACTAAACCACCATGAGTTAAATTAATGGGTTGTTCTACAGTTATAGGAGTATTGTTTAACCCATACTTACTGGAGTTACAGGACACAATGAAGTACAGCACACATCTTCCAAAGCTTGCAGATTCAAAATGGCATTCAGCACACTCTGAAGCCCACCATGAGGGCTGGTTTGATCATGCAGACCGGGTCATGAAGTCTTCTAGTCACTGTAAAACCAACAACAAAATTTGTATGTTTCTAAAGCCTTATCTATATGAAACATACAGGTACCTTAATGAAAAGAAAAGGAACAAAGGCAGATAACCTTGGATATGAAAAAGTAGATTTATTCAGATTTATTCTAACTCTTTTCAGAATTTTTATAAAACTAGAGATTGTAAATTTTAACTTAAAATATCACATAGACATTTTATTTTTTATTTTAAGACTATTTCTCTTACATGCTATAAAATCACTACCTAATTCTTTAGTGCCATATTTCATTGCTGACTTGCATTTAGCAGGAATAATGTTCAAATAAAAATATAGGAAGGAGTTTATGGTGTTAATGGATTCCACTTGAAAGTATTGAGGGCAATGAGTAATACGTGAGTTTACAGAGTTTATAGTCTTTGTATTTATAGAGGACTTTGCTTCTGCTTTGTTCACTGAAAAAATGCAATGCATGGTTTGACTCTGAAGTGAGAAATACATTTAATAATATGTGTCTATTCTAACCATTTTTCTTTTTTTGCTTGATAAGTCAGAAAAGATATTTTGACTGAGAGCAGTGTGCCCATCCTTTAAATAGTACTTTAAATACTTCAAATACATTTTTTAAAAGTTGAACTGAAACTTTGTAATTGTAGAGAAAATAAGTGTTTTCAACATACTGCACAGCTGTTGCTTCATGGGCCTAAAGGGAAACACACCACAGTCTTTCAGTTCACACCCAGCTATCTAAACATGACTGCACAAATCAGACTAGAGATATTGCTTGCATGAATGTAGTTTTTGCTCCATTAACAAATTGTTTGGAATTGTTTCAGGTGAGTATGTTCAGATAAAGCCTTTCATAAACAGTTTTACTGTAGTTGATGGTGCTACAAAGTGGTAAGCAGGGAACGACATACTCTGAAACAGATCTGTGATTTTGACACAGCTTGTGGAAGCAAGAGGGGGACACTAGTCTTAGCAGTAATAGGTGTTGTGCTATGAAGAACATTTATGTTTAGTCTGTTGGTAATCTCTTAGAACTGGAGGCATGGACAATTAGACTCAGTCTTGGCAATCTTTCCTACCTGACAAGTAACCAGGACTGAGCAATATTCCTTCCTTGTAACTCTGATAACTCAAATGGCTAGAGTTTTTTGTTAACCTAAAACCAGAAAACATGCTGTCAGAGAGGATGAACCTCACCCTCTTTCTTTACCTTACACTTTTAGTTATTCTTTCTTTATCTTACACTTTTATTAGTATATTTGAACAGTGTCACCATGTGGCATGATGCTGTGGATAACCCGCTCACAACATGGTTAGTTATGTTACACAGCAAGATAGGAAACCAGTCATAAGAAGTGAGAGAATTTACAAATAATTTAGCAGAGGGATTCACAACTGGTACATTTTAAGGAGTGACCATTGTTGAGTCATTGAAAACTTGAAAAATTGAAGAAAGTACAAACATTTAATTGAACTGAAAAAATACTATGTTGCAGACTTATTTTGATTTCTAGTGAACTATTTTTTTTAGAAAACATTCTTTCCATACATAATTTCCCAGGGAATAAATATACCACCTTTCTTCTTATTTTTATCAGTTACAGACTTGGTAAGAACTTGCTATGAACTTCAAATAAACTGTTCAGATTTATTTTCAAATTTAAAATTTTAGTGCTGGACATGTTCATGAGCACAGGGATTTTGATATACTGAGCTCTTCTGCCTCCAGTGACTTGCATATGTATTCCAAGGAAGGAAACAAATCTGTGTGTGTGTAGGTCAGTGCAAAGCTGTCTGGATTTCAGGTTATCTATTTTATACATTAGCTTATTAAACATAAATTCAGTCAGTCTAAACATAGAAAATGCAAGTGGAATAGATTGTATTAAGTAGGAGCTATGGTCCAGTTGTGCTTTTGTAGTGTTTAAACTCATCCAGATTAATTATCTTTGTAAAAGTCTTTTGTGCAAAAGTTTGGAGGTTTTGTAAACATTTATAGAACACACAAACTTGGACTTACTTTGGTGCTTGGTATAATACATAGCTACAGTAGCACTAGTCAGATATTATGTACATTAAAATTCAAAAGTTATAGCTCTTCTTTTTTTATTTTTGTGCATTTTTAAAAATAACTAAGCTTTCTAGTTGCAACTAACCCTTCTGCTTCTCTCCTCTCTTACCATGCTTGCAGAAAAGACAGGCCTACAGAAAATGGACTATGTGTCATATTAGTGATAGTGATGATGATGATAGCAGTTAAGACATTATGTGCTTTTTGTGTTGAATTGTCAACAGTTGAATGTTGCTGCTTCTCTGAGTGTCTCTATTATAGAAAACTAAAAATTACAGGAACTTACAAGATTGTATCATAAACATATGTTTAGAAGTATTCATTGATGAAATTTAAGCACAACTGCCAAGAAAATTGCTGTTTAAATTTGCTTTGTTTGAATACTACTGCACGGAAGCATTGTTTAACAGGGACCATAGTCTTGTAACAGTGTGTTTTTTCTGTTAGAACTCCATATAACTCTTCTTAAATACCATGTTCTCCATTTACATTATTATTTTAATTTTATGCTTTAATTTTAAAATCATATGTGGTGTTTTGGTTTGTTTTTAAAAAAATACCTTTTAGATACAAGTATGTATTTGTTGATGCTGTTACTTTTAGATTCATGTTAGGTATTGAAAATATTGTCTAAATATTGTGTAATAACAATAAATGAGTCTGTATAAGAAAATATTGATCTGTTCTGTTCAAACATCCCCATCATTATTTACAATCTTATATTCCATGTCCCCTAAATTTGTCCACAAAAAGCTTGCTTTGTCAAAATTATTTTAAAATATACACTTCTATTTTACATTCTTCCATTCACAGAAACATATTTTGCCATTATTGTGTTTCCTTTTAAAATTTCATGTAGCTGAAATAGCTATGAAAGAACATGACCATTTTTATTCTAACCTTCTTTTCAAATGGGAACACTAGCACTGAGTTGATTTTTTAGTGAAGTGTCCAGTAGACATGATGATGAAGATTTATTAAGAAGACCTGAGCTGGAAAAATAGACATTGAATGGAAATGTTTAGATGGTAACTCAAATTTGTGGAAGAAGAACTGAGTTCAGGCAGCCTACATTAGAAAGAGCGGAAACCCTGCCTCTCTTCTGATCCACCTGCAACTGGAAAATATAAGATCTAAAATAGGGTACTAAAGTCATCCTGAGACCTTAGGTAGCCGAAGTCTGGAAGGCAGTAAAAAAGACCTGAGTAAAATTTCTTCCTGTAAACGCATTGTTATTCTCCTAGTAGTAAGGAGAAAAGTAGGTAGAAGATTGCAGTCTTCACGTAATTGCAAAAGCAACATGTCATCCAGTGTGGCCATTTTGAGGGAGGGTGTTACTCTTCTGTTGCTCTGTAACTAGTATAAAGCATCAATCATAGCTTGAAATTAAGCACATTTTTAGGCAATGTGGATCCTACAGGCACAAAGCGTCCCAAAACTTTGGTGCACACCAAGGCACTAATTCCTCAAAATTTTATGCACACATACGCATATATAAAATGGGCATTGTGAGAGCCAGTGTGGTGTAGTGATTAAGAGCATGGGACTGGGACTCAGACAATCTGGGTTCTAGTCCCTGCTCAGCCATGGAGCCAACTGGGTGACTTTGGGCCAGTCACAGACTCTCAGCCCAATCTACCTCACAGGGTTGTTGTTGTGGGGATAAGATGGAGGAGATGTAAGCTGGCTTGAGCCCTTTGTAGGAAAAAAGGCAGGATATAAATTGAAAAATAAATCAGATTGCTTCAAAGCAGAGTGAGCGCCTCTAGCCACTGCCATCCTTTCTTTCCATAAATGCCTCTGGACAGGGTATCAGTCCTTTCTGACTAGTTACGCCCACCAGTGGCAACCATTTTATGTCTATGTCCAGGACAGTTTCAGAATTTTCCATCGTGCCCGTTGAATGCTTACCCCAGTGTAATATGTTGTAATGTGGTATTTAAAATTTGCTTTCGCTCAGGCAAAAAAGTAACAATTTTACAGGGAATTTAAATTGAGCTAAGATACAAGGAAGTTAACAGGGTGAGAAATAAGGGCGAACCTCAGTGTGCAATTTTGGGATTACAGTATTATTACACAACTTGGACTCTAGGAAGTCCAAGAACTAGAATTTCCCAACAGTAACTAATTGGTTAGCAGCAATTTTATAGTGGCTAAATACCAAGACTAGTGATCTTGATGATAATGGTGTTTACATTGGAATTGAGAATTCCAAGACTGTTTCCCCAATTTAAATGAATCAGCTTATTTATCTAAAAAAGTTTGCTCTAACTCAAGACTGGCATCAGGAGGTGGCATTATCTGTTACCTGCCAGTGCCCACACCCCAACAGGTAGCCCAGTGCTGAGCACAAGAACTCCTTGGCTCTGTAGGTGTTTGCTGTCACTGCCTGTTTCTGTGATCCCTGCAAGCATGGACGAAAGCAAGGGGAAGAATGTCTGGTTGGGTTCAATGGGTCAAGGCAAGCAAATGGGCAGTGATGACAGTGGTATAGAGTTCAAATTCAACATCATTAATACAGCAAAGACTATAGATGGTGAATGTGTAGTCTCAGGTCAGTCAACTAAAGAGAAGAGCTGAACCAAATACTTCTTTGGGGCCCTACCTGTGCTGTATTTGAAGGCCTGCTTTTCTCAGCAAGTTATTTGGCAGGACTTTTTAATGCAACTTAGTGGCTGGCAATTATTATTATTATTATTATTATTATTATTATTATTATTATTATAACATTTCTATGCCGCCCCTTGCCGAAACCTCAGGGTGGCTTACAACATGATAAAATACATTGAAACACAATAGTACATAATAAATTACCATTAAATATAAAAATACAAAAAATACATTGATTTACAAATACAAAATTAAAATTATCAGTATAAAATAAAAATATAGGATGAGAAAGAGAAGGAAGAAGAAGTTGCCCAGGCCAGATCATATGTTTTAACAATTGAAATGATGTTTAAATAAAAAGGTCTTTACCTGGCGCCTAAAAACCAGTAACGACGGTGCCAGGCGGACCTCTTTGGGGAGTGAATTCCATAGGTTGGGCGCCACCGCAGAGAAAGCCCTCCTCCGGGTACTTACTCTCCTAATTTCTTTCATGGAGGGTTCCCGGAGAAGGGACTCTCCCGCAGATCTCAAAGGGCGGTCGGGCATATACGGACGTAAGCGCTCGTTCAGGTAGCCAGGACCCAAGCCGTTTAGGGCTTTGTAGGTCATAATCAACACCTTGAATTGGGCCCGGGCTTCAATGGGAAGCCAGTGAAGCTGACGGAGGACTGGAGTCATGTGAGCATAACGCCCCGTCCCCGTCAGCAACCTGGCAGCTCTATTTTGCACCAATTGAAGTGTTCGGACTGTCTTCAGGGGAAGCCCCACGTAAAGCGCGTTACAGAAGTCTAGGCGGGAAGTCACCAGCGCGTGTGTCACCGTCGCCAGGCAGTCATACTCCAGGTAGGGGCGCAGCTGATTAATCAGCCGAAGCTGAAGGAAGGCGTTCCTCGCTACCACTGTCACCTGAGCTTCCAAAGAAAGCTCCGGGTCGAGGAGTACTCCTAAGCTGCGGACCTTATCCCTAAGAGGGAGTGTTGCACCATTCAGGACCAGGTCAAATCCACCCTCTCCGAAACCCGATCCGCCAACCAACAGGACCTCCGTCTTGTCTGGGTTGAGTTTCAGTTTATTGGCCCTCATCCATTCCCTTACCTCGGCCAAGCACCGGTTCAGCACAGCCACTGCCTCACCTGGATTAGTGGAGAACGAGAGGTAAAGCTGGGTATCATCAGCGTATTGATGATTCCGCAGCCCACACCTCCTGATGACCTCTCCCAGCGGTTTCATATAGATGTTAAATAGCAGAGGGGATAGAATGGAGCCCTGTGGTACCCCATGGCATAGCTGCCATGATGTAGAGACATGGTCCCCCAGCACTACC
The DNA here is from genome assembly GCF_004798865.1 of Varanus komodoensis. Classification (NCBI taxonomy): domain Eukaryota; kingdom Metazoa; phylum Chordata; class Lepidosauria; order Squamata; family Varanidae; genus Varanus; species Varanus komodoensis. The sequence continues at coordinate 46,628,539 of NW_025336087.1, read as the reverse complement.
TTCTGGAATCGACCGTCGAGATAGGAGCGGAACCACTGCAAAGCAGTGCCTCCAACCCCCAATCCCGCAAGTCTATCCAGAAGGATACCATGGTCGATGGTATCGAAAGCCGCCGAGAGGTCCAGAAGAACCAACAGGGATGTACTCCCCCTGTCCTTCTCCCTGCACAGGTCGTCGTACAGGGCGCCCAAGGCAGATTCAGTACTGTACCCAGGTCTGAAGCCGGACTGAAAAGGATCCAGATAATCAGTTTCATCCAAGAGTGCTTGGAGTTGTCCCGCCACCACTCGCTCCAACACCTTGCCCAGAAACGGGATGTTGGCCACAGGTCTATAGTTAGTGGCCATCTCTGGATCCAGTGACACTTTCTTCAGGACCGGTCGTATTACCGCCTCCTTTAAAGGGGCAGGCACTCGACCCTCCCTCAGAGAAGCATTAACCACTTCCAAGATCCAGGTCCCAATCCCGTGCTTGGAGTTATTTATTAACCAAGACGGGCAAGGATCCAATAGGCAAGTGGTGGGACGTACTCTTCCAAGCACCTTGTCCACATCATTGGGCCGCAGTAATTGAAATTCCTCCAATAATTTTGGACCAGACGGTGGCATTGGCGACTCCTCAGAGACCTCTGATTCATTAGTGGAGTCCAGCTCGTGACGAATCTGAGCGATTTTCTCCCTGAAATGCCTGGCAAAGTCGTCACAGCGGGCCTTTGAGGGTGGCATCGGATCTTCCTTAGGACCCGGGCGAACCAGGCCTTGCACCACTCGAAAAAGCTCCGCTGAACGGCATTGTGAGGAGGCAATGGAAGTGGAAAAAAACTTCTTTTTCGCCGCCTTCACCGCCACAGCATAGGCCCGATAGTGGGCTCTCAAGTGTGTTCGGTCAGATTCATCTCGTGATTTCCTCCACCTACGCTCTAGCCGTCTCCCAACTCGCTTCATCGCCAATTGCAACTCCACTATAATGTTGAAGAATGAATTAACTTGGATCTCTTACACTTCCAGCACGTTAGTAAAATGCTTATTCCTATGGAACATGTCTTGCAGCTCCTTGCTGGATGAAATGCTCAGAGGTGTTATTACACATGTGTATTGTGTTTAAGTGTTAGAAATGGCACTATACTTATTTGACATCAGAGGGAATTGTACATATTTAAATTATTTCTGAATTTATTGATGAATTATTCTTGCTATAAAAATATCCATATGGAATGAATTGTAATACATTATACATTCACCCAGAAGTGTTCACTCAAGCAGATCTTTGTTTTAAAAGAAATTATGAACTACTCTACAAACACCCCTCAGTTCAGATGCACTAGCAACCAATTCTTCTGTTCACCAGTGCCGGTCATTTTCTACTCTTGACCACTGTGAATCTTTTTCCAGAGTGTGGATAGCAAAGTGATGACATTTTGCTGCCTCAGGTGGAACAGCAAATGCACAACTTCACCCTGGTCAAACCTCATGTTATGAAAGGCTGGTCAAGTTATTTTAGCACCTGAGGCAGGAATCTGCACAAGCACTTCTCTCCTTTTCTGGCAGTAAAAATACATTAATAAATGGATGACAATATGCTACTCTCATATGATACTGAAATTAACTTATCAAGGTGGCCCATCACTGTCTGAGAACTTGCCTGGGAAAATCTTCCTGGTTGCCTCAAGCTGACTGAATTTCTTGCTTACTAGAACCAAATGAACCATTCCTTCATATGCTTGAAGAGGGCAGCAGACAAGTTGCTAAATAGCTGATGAAGAGCAAAAACGTCTGAATGCTTAATAGGGTGAATAAACAAAGAATAGTATACAATAAAGCAAGCATTAGAAATGTGAAACTTTGGTGAAAAAGGAATCTGCTTGAATAATAGTTGAAATCACTGAGATTGAAAATGAATGAGAAAGTACAGCAATATATTGCGACAGAGTGGCAATAATGAACAGCAAATCTTGTATAAAGAGTGCTTTCCAGATGTTGGACTACAACTGCCCATCACCCCTGTCATCTGGTGTGCTGGTCGGGTCAGATAGGGGTACAGTTCATCATCTGGGAGATAATACATTGCCCACTATGGATGGATGGATTGGATGGATGGATGGATGGATGAAAGCTGAAATCTAACTCAGATTAAAAAGAAATGCTGTTGGTAGGAAATCTACTTATCTGGTGGAGGTGAACAACTAGTTCCAGGGGTGGTTGCAGTCACCTTGATATGCCACATTCACAGCTTGCGAATGTTCCTCGGCTCCACATAGGCAGTACTGATGGCTAGGAATCCTGATCATCAACTTACCAAATCAACACTATCTGGGGAAAAACCTTGCCACAGCCATGTACATCCAGACTAGATTAATACATGGGATCCCTCTGAAGAGATTTAACAGCTTTAATTGGTACAGAATCAGCTGCCTGGTTGCTGGAGGAAGCTAGGCAATTGGAGAATATATAGGGACTGTATGAGAAGCATTTGTTGCCAGTGTGCTCCCACACCTGTTCAAAGTCTTAGGCAATTACCTGAAGGAACACTTGCACCAGTACTAACCACCATGGCTTCAAAATTGGCCTCTCTGGCCCTGCTCATAGGCCTGCTACCAATGAGTATTAGAATACTGTGCGCTGGAGCTGGGATCTATTCTGCTGTTCTTCTGGAACCCCCTCCCTGGGCTGATGTGTATGAGTCTTAAATCCTTATATGACCCTTCTAAACAGGTTTGAAGACTTTAAAGAGGCATTGAATTGACATTTTAAACTGTTTCAATTGACATTTTATTGCCTTGTACTTAATTGATGTTATCTTAATTTTTTATTGGTTACTTATTTTTACATGGTTTTTCCCTGCTGATATTTTAACTGTTATCATAATACAATATTTTTATATTGTAGCTTTATTGAATTAAATATAATGAAATATTAAGTTCTAATATGTTCCGATTTGACTTAGGAGGGTTAGCCATGAAAGTTGAAACACACTGGAAACATTCATATATACAAATGTATTAAATGTATTAAAATTTTACATGTACCTTCGGTTCTATATAATAAATTCTTCTATAGCATTCAGTACCTATGCTTTAAATATATTATGATTTGCAATGTTTCAAAATTTTGTAAACTTTGTTATTTAAATTACACTCAAAATTAGCATTTTATTAACTAATTCATTTTAGTGATAATGAAATGGATCTACTTATTTTCTTTTTAAATGCAGCATGCTTATCAATATTATTTACACATTGCTTTTAGTTTTTAATGTTCCACATTATTTGCCTTTTTTTAAACTAGCACTTTCAAGCTTAAGAAAGGAGGTTAAATATATCTGCACCTTGAAAAAATGGCAGTGTAATCTAGGATGCCCAAATATTTTAACATCTGCTCTGGACTGTGTTGCATCCTTAAAGAGGTTCAGCTCGTTATAATCACCATATAAACTTTGAAACTGATGTGTGGTTATTTACTTTCTGGTTACTATCAGCAACAACAGAAAAGGAATTTTGCAAGAATTCACATTGAACTGGAAGTTTTCTTTGCCTTTTAAATAATTCTGCATTCATCTAAATTTCAGGTAACTTGAGAACATCTAGTAGCTTCTTGGCCGCAAATTCCTAGGAGTACACCAGTACTGTATAACTCAACATTTTAGGCTGAAGGCATCATCGGACAATATTAGTGTCAGTGTTGTCCAGGGAGATGTGATATATGTAAAAAATCTTAAGGGAGTTTTTGTTTTAAAATTCTTTATAATGTTATACAAAGCTAATTGTAGGGAGCAACTTGCTAATAGAAAACAGCAAATGTTTACACATGTGAGACATTCAGGTGTTTTTGTAAGGTGTCAGAATTTGCTACAATGAATAATTACATTAAACATTATGTTTTCCTCAAAATAAGTTCTTACAGTCCAAGAAATTCTGTTCAATTTTCTTTTTCTTTTAGAATATTGAAAATGGAAGATTTGCAAAACTGAAATACTTTACACATGCAATGGTCAATAATACAGATTTGCTAATGGTAACAAAAAGGTAAGATTTCGCCTAGTACATTTTTAAAAACTCCATGCATCACCTCACATTTCATTAATTGAACTAGCAAGATAGCACATCCCTGTGAAATAGGCAGTTGTTTCTCTAAGCATTAAATTCAGGGAAGTTCAGACTTCCCAAAAGATGTAGATTTCAGGTTATAAGAACTTTAAAAGCACTTTTGAAGGTGTAGCATAGTTCTCTTGTCTATTTTGACTGGTTCTCTCTCTCTCTCTCTCTCTCTCTCTCTCTCTCTCTCTCTCTCTCTCTCTCTCTCTCTCTCTCTCAATTCTCTATATTCTTCTCCATATGCATGCTGCTAGCCAATGCACACTGGAATTCCGCATTCACAAACGCTTCCTTACTTGCTTCAGTTGAGATGGAACAGTTCCATGAGTTTGAGGAAGTGTGCAGCTGTTTCTGCCTTGTATTCTGTCCTTCAGTGAAGTTTGTGTAAACAAAATCTCTGCTTACATATTAGAACAGTCACATATACCTTTAATATTTCATGTTTTACTGATGAACAGTATAATTAAAGACTTTAACTACTTAGTCTAATTAAAGAGTTCAAATTCAAGAACATGAGCAGTTCATTGACTGTGATTCTCAAGCACCATTCATACCCTGCAGCAGGCCACATTTTTTTCCCTATTTACTGGAGGAATTTTCAAATTCTGTTTGTGATACAACAGTACTTTTTCACGACAGTTGGATCTGATAACCTAAGTATGCATTTATGAAGTAGCCAAGTACTACTGAGACATGGAAACTAAACAGTTTGTTCGAGGAACACTTGGACAAATATCCCAACTTAATTGAGCTTACTTATTTCCTGTTTCACTTAAATTATTAGTATTTGACTGAAGCAAAATATATACTCAATTTTGTTCATGCCAGTTTTTTCCATACACACACACATACACTCACACAATATTGCAGTATCTTCCTATATGCAGACTATTCCTTATATGTTGGGTTTTACCTCCAGTGGAATAGATGTAGTTGTCTTCCAAGAATGATTTAAAATACACTTACACAATTAGATAGTTCATTGTGGGTTTGAGAGAATGTCATGCTGGGCAATGAGTGCTGAATCTAAAGGCTGCTTGAGTTTATATGCTTGCTTTTATTTTTTGTAAAACAAATTACTATATAGTATTACTACTTGTATTACTTGCTTATTTTGCATTCTCGTTTAGTGGCATACTGTTTGTGACAAGAGGTACATTTGGACAGTTAACGTGTGAATGGCAATACACATATGATGAATTCACCAAGGAGCCATTCATTGTTGATGGACGGAGATTACGGATTGAAGCAAAGGTATGACTATGAGTGGCCAACTTACAGTAAACAAGATAGTAAATTAGTTTTTGAAAGTAATATTTGAAATCTTACATTTTAAAAGTAAACATTTTTCTCTAGCAGGAATCAATCTCAAGTGGACAGTTGTTTTCCTTTATTTGCTTGCTTGGTCTAGAACCATTTAGCAACCCAATAAAACATCACAATGCAAATGTGTTCCAAACAATTTACTGGACTACTGCTTTTGGAAAGAAATGGGTGGGGGTCAGGGTTGGAGCACATGCTTTGGATGCCAAAGGTCCCGACTTTGATCCCAGGGTTCTCCTGTTGGGGCTGGAAGAACATGCCTGAAACCCAGGAGAGGTGCTGACCACCTGTTGTGTTGTCCACATTGACTCTGCTTCAATGCACTTGTGGTTTATCCTTTTTACCTTTTAGCAGTTCAGGGTGTGACTTGGAAAGAAAGGGAGGAAGGAAGAATCACATTGCCTCCTCTCTCTTAGGCATAAGAGTAGGACTTAACTCTCCATTATTCACATCTCCTGAAACTCAAAACTCATGTGATTAGGAAAACTGGCATTTACACAGTAAATGATATAAACTGAATCTTTTTATTAAAAATGGTTCTGCATTTACTTTTAAAAACCATTTTAGAGCACTCAGGGACATTGTTTAGGTAGATCTTTCTGAATTATTGCTTTCGAAAAGTTTGGTCAACTTAACTCTTCATCCTTTTCTTATAATTTTCATTTAAAATATACAAAACAGAATAAAAACAAATTTCCCTATCTACATAAATATAAAACTATAATAATACAGATGATGATGATATTACAGTACAACAGTACTACCCTCCACCAGGACCACCTGAGACATGTTACTTAGTGTAGAGTCATTTATTCATTCAGTTAGCACCACTCCCCTTCCAAAACTGTATCAGATCTTGCGATGGTAGACAACCCTTTCCTTTTATTAAAACATATTCAATAAATGGTATCCTAATACCCTCAAAATTATTTTTATCTTTTCAACTAAATATCACAAGGTAGCTTAATATTGACAGCTATATTCCAAAGTTGCTTATTTGATAATCACATTTTGCTTTCCAATTCTTTGCTGTTAATAACCTAACTGCTGTTAGCAAATTTGTCATCAGTTTTTCACTATTTTATTCCCACTTTTCTCCATCAAATAATAATAATGCAAATCCAGACTCTAATATTTAAATTCAATATTTTACTAATTTCTTTAAAAACTGTTTTCCAAATCTTATTTATATATTCACACTCCTGCCATATATGGAAATATGTACCCACTTCCTAGTTACATCTGCAACATATATTGAAATATTTATTATTCATATAATTCAATTTTACCTGTGTTAGGTACCATCTCCATGCTAATTTGTAGAAGTTTTCTTTAATTCTTACTGACATTTTAAAATTCTTTTATCCGATATATTTCTCCATTCTTCATTACTAATATTCCTTTTTAAATCTATTTCCCAAAACTCTTTAAGAGGTTCATATTGATCCTCCACTTCTACTAGCATGTTATAAATTTTACGTGTCATTGCTTTCATATACATATTTTCTTTCTGTACAGTCGCATTTTCAAATATTTAAATATTTCAAATATTAGAAATGTACTATTTTCTCCACATTTACCATTTTTCTTCAACCTATCTTTAGTCCATTGATCTAACTGAAATATATTGTACCCAAGTTAAATTCCCCTCTCCCAGTATTTCCTGTATCTTTTCTTTACTATTTATTTTCTCTGACCAGTCTTTCAACTTAATAATTTGTTTATTCTTCAATATATCCTCCAGACTACCCCTCAGATATTCTGGAAATCATTTATTTATGTATTTAGAGGACTTCTATGCCGCCCCATTCGCTGAAGCCTCGGGGTGGCTCACAATCATAAATAAATAACATAAAACAATATAATTTAGCAGTACAACAACAAAATTTAAGTCACCCTGGCCAAAGAATAAAATAAATAAATAATATTAACAATTAAAATAACGTTTGAATAAAAAGGTCTTCGCCTGGCGCCAGACGGACCTCTCTGGGAAGCGCATTCCATAGATTGGGCACCACCACAGAGAAAGCCCTCCTCCGAGTACTTACCCTCCTAATTTCCTTCATGGTGGTTTCCCGGAGAAGGGCCTCTCCCGCTGATCTCAAGGGGCGGGCGGGCATATATGGACTTAAGCACTTCTTCAGGTAACTAGGACCCAAGCCGTTAAGGGCTTTATAGGTCATAACCAACACCTTGAATTGGGCCCGGACTTCAATGGGAAGCCAGTGAAGCTGACAGAGAACTGGAGTCATGTGAACATAACGTTCCGTCCCCGTCAGCAACCTGGCAGCTCTCTTTTGAACCAATTGAAGTATCCGGACCGTCTTCAAGGGCAGCCCCACGTACAGCATGTTACAGAAGTCAAGTCGGGAAGTCACCAACGCGTGTGTCACTGTCGCCAGGCAGTCGTTATCCAGGTGGGGTGCAGCTGATGGATCAGCCAAAGCTGAAAGAAAGCGCTCCTCGCCACCGCTGTCACCTGAGCTTCCAGTGAAAGCTCTGGGTCGAGGAGCACTCCCAAGCTGCGGACCTTGTCGCTAAGAGAGAGCGCAACCCCATTCAAGACTAGATTCAATTCACCTTCCCCAAAGCCCGATCCACCAACCAACAGGACTTCCATCTGGTCTGGATTGAGCTTTAGTTTATTGGCCCTCATCCAGCCCATTACCTTGGCCAGGCACCGGTTCAGCACAGCCACTGCCTCACCTGGATTGGTGGAGAATGAGAGGCAGAGCTGGGTATCATCAGCGTACTGATGATTCCACAGCCCACACCTCCAGATGACCTCTTCCAGTGGTTTCATGTAGACGTTAAACAGCAAAGGGGACAAAATGGATACCTGCAGTACTCCATGGCATAGCTGTCATGGCGCAGAGCCATAGTCCCCCAGCACCACCTTCTGAATCGGCCATTGAGATAGGAGTGGAACCACTGCAAAGCAGTGCCTCCTACCCCCACTCCCGCTAGCCTATCCAGAAGGATACCATGGTCGATAGTATCAAAAGCCGCTGAGAGGTCCAGGAGAACCAACAGGGACGCACTCCCCCT
>NW_025336087.1:46603282-46619978 GCF_004798865.1 Varanus komodoensis | reverse complement strand
AGGAAGTGATCTGACCATGACAGGGGTGTCAGACATAAATTCCTCACCCTCAGACCACCCTATTACTGCCCCGTTGAGAAAACCAGGTCCAAAGTGTGTCCATGTTTATGGGTCGGGCCGGTGACATGTTGAGACAGCCCCATTGCCATCATGGAGGCCATGTAGTCCTGAGCTGCCCCGGTCAGACCAGTCTCGGCATGGAGATTGAAGTCCCCCAGGACCAACATCCTGGTGGTCCTCAACACCAGGTCCGAGATTATCTCCATCAGCTCAGGCAGGGAGACTGTTGGGCAGAAGGGTGCACAGTACACCAACAGAATCCCCAGTCTGTCTCGGTCGCCCAACACCAAGTAGAGGCACTCTAGCCCCGGCCTGGAAGGGACTGGAAGTCCCGTGAGGGAGATGGAGGCTCGGTAAACCAAAGCGACCGCCTACCCCTCCCCTCCAGGCATGGACGGTGCTGAACCAGATACCCAGGCGGGCACATTTGAGAGAGGGCGACATCCCCCCCCCCCGCCCAGGTCTCTGTTATGCAAGCCAGGTCGGCCCCCTCATCCACAATCAAGTCATGGATGAGGGAAGATTTATTGTGGACCGACCTGGCATTAAGCAGCAGCACCGTCAGGCCCGAGGGACGGTTGACAAAACTACCTGGAACCCTCTGGCTGGGGGTAGAACCAGAAGGAGGGACAGGTGTCAGCCATCTGTCCCTCCTTCTTCTACACGGACACATTAAACCCCCACTGCTGTAACGTCCCATTGCCTGTGACCACCCCAATGGCGGCACCCACACGCTCCCCAGGTAATTCAACCGTCGACATGGCCAGGGACGACTACATAAAAACAAATTAAAATACAATAAAACTTTAAAACAGTATAAAACTCCCCATCTACCCCCCCCCGATATAAAATTCCACCCACTGACCTAGCCCCCCGCCAGCCCAGCCCCGCACGGTCACGAACGGCAACCGCCCTTTGGCCATTGGCCCCAGGCCGCGTCCAGTGGGTTAAGCCGGCACCCGCCCGCATGCCCCGCCCCCCAATCCGGCATTGCTCTCACCGACGCCGGTGGCGGGGGAGCAGAGAGGGACGTGGAAACCTGCCAGGCGGCAACCGCAACGGCGGCAGCAGCGGCCTGGCGTGGCCTTGGTGTCCTCCGTCCCTGGGGTGGCCCAGCAGTGGCCGTGGGAGCAGCATCAGCATCAGCTGGCCTCTGGCTCAGCGGCGCGCCTCAGGACCGGCGTGGGTGATGGTGGCGGCGGCAGTGCGGCGCGGCACAGCAGGTGTTCCAGGGAGGGAAAGGAGGGAGCTCAGATCCAGCCCTTTTGAGCCTATAACTGAATATAATGGCAATGTTGATGCACAATATTTCTCTAACTCTACATTCTTTGAAAAGGGGTTTTCTATATTTGTAATAAAATATTATCCTTTTGAAAGATATGTTTAATAAGAATGCCTCAACATATTGAAATTCTAGTTTACTCCATATTATCTTCTCGGGCTACAATATGATATCTGGTACTTGCCTCATTTGATTTGGTATATAATAAAGCTTGAAATTAGTACTGCCTAAATCTCCTGATTTTGGGGACTTGTTCAATTTTTTAAAAATTAATCCTCCATTTTATCACCTTTGCAAAATGTATTAATCATATTTTGACAATTGCACATCTTTCTTCATTATCTTAATTGACAACATCAAAAACAAAAAGTTTATCATAAACAAAAAGTTTATCTTTAAAATCTTCATTTTAAATGCTGCTATTCTACCAATCCATGATAAAGCAATTTTTCAAAATTCATTCATTTTTCTTTCACTTCATGTTTTAATTTATAAAAATTAATTTTCTTTGAACATTGCAATTTTTGTAATATTTATATCTAAATACTTAATATTTTTACATAACTTCTAACTTACTCCTAATCTTATCCTTTTCTTCTTTATTGCAATTAAACAACTTTTCCAATTTGTCTCAATTTATCTCTAAATGCATTCTCTCTCCAAATTCTACTAAATGTGTTTAAATCTGATCCATAGCTTTAACTGGATCCTTTATTCTTAATAAAGTATCATCAGCAAATAAGCTAATCTTAAATTTATTCTCAAATCCATTACCTTGTATTAAATTATTAAATTAAAGACAGAGCACATCCCTGTCTAGTGCCTTAGCCTAGGAATATTTGTTCTTTTATACCATCATTCAATATTGCCAATGCATAATTTTCTGAAAATTTATTTACTATATTTCTAAATTGTGGGCCAAACAACAATATTTCTATTACTGTCTTTTTTGTTGGCCATTCCACACAAAAACCTAAGCTCCCTGGCTTCTTTACATAGAATTTACACCCAAATCTATTTCATGTTTAACTTACTGTTAACTTTAGTATAAAACTTCTGGTGTTGCTTTAATTATACTTTATTAACTATTAGTGATTTTAACTCCTACTAGCAAAATTCCTATCTGTGTGTGTGTGTGTGTGACACTAAGGAGACATTTTCTAAACTGCTAGGACCCCAGATGGTATACTACTGCTATAGGAATTCTGCCCACTCATACAGATTGCACCTCACTGCAAGAACTCTGTAAGTGAAGGTTAATTTTGCCCTCACTGCAGCATTGTCTTGATCCTGGTATGCAGAGTTGCTCACTTCAAATTAACAATACAGTGCCTTGTACAAGAATTCACCTTCCCCATTGACTTTTCCATACTGTTGTCTTGCAATATGGAATTGAAATGGATTTAATTGGCATTGTTAGCACTTGATGTACACAAGATACTCAACATGAAGGTACAATATAGTTTTACTCTGGCACAAAAGTCAACCAAATCAAACTGGTATTTGTTGCTTGTATTCATTGCCTTTTCTGCACCATGCCTACATAAGCTTTGCTGCAGCCCACAATCTCCAGAAGTCACATACTGAAAATAGTTGGATGGAGCCCACCTGTGTGCAGTTCCAGGGCAACATTTTTTTGTTTTAAGCCGCCCTGAGGCTTTGTTGCGATGGGGGCGGCATAAAAATGTTTTAAATAAATAAAAATAAATAAAAAATAAACATGGTCTCTGATTAAAGTCATCTGTTTCTGGAAGACCCAAAGGCTATGGAGAACATACCTAAACAAGCAAATTCATAAAGACCAATAAGCTTTATCAAAACAACTCTAGGATAAAAGTTGTGCAGAAGTACCAATCTAGGTTAGGGTATAAAAAATTAAAATAAATTCCAAACTATGAACAATCCTCAGCGTGCTGTTAAAGCTATTATTGCAAAATGGAAATAATATATCAATAAAGCTTTCTACCAAAGCTCTTGACTAGGTAAGCATCACCCAAGAGGCCAGTGGCAGTCGGATAGACAACCAAATGGATAGTGATAAGTCTGAAGGAACTGGAGAGATTCACATCTGTGGTAGGAGAAGCCAGCCATGGTACAAAGATCACAAGGATGGTTCACAAAGCTTGGCTTTGTGGAAATGTGGCAAGAAAAAAGCCTTTGCTGAAATAAACTAATAGCAAATCCCATTTCAAGTTGTCAAAAACACATGTGGGACACAGCAAACATGGAAAAATATTTTTATTCTGATGAAACCAAAATGGAACTTTTTGGCCTTTCAACAAAACATGTTGGTGTCCGAAGACAACAGTGCTCATTGTGCTGAAAGCACCATTCCCAAGGAGAAATATGGTAGGTGCAGCATGATGTTGTGGGGCTGCTTTGCTTCAGCAGGGACTGGGAATCTGGTTGGGATTGAGCCAGATGGATAGAGCCAAATGGGACAACTCTAGAGGAAAACCTGTTTCAGTCTGGAACCACCTTCCAGCAAGGCAGTGACCCTAAGCATACAACAAAGTAACACTGGAATGGTTTCAAAACAAACCTGAATGTTTTAAAATGACTTCGTCAAAGCCCATGCTTGCCAGAATCTGTGGCAAGACTTGAAAGATGCTGTTTAGCAACCATCCCCATGCAGACTGACAGAACTGGAGGAGTTTTGCCCAACTATGCAGGATCCAGATGCATAAAGCTGAAAGAGGAGACTGGCAGCTGCAATTGTAGCCAAATGTGCTTCTATTGAACATTTGACTCAATGGAAAAGGGTAGAGGAGATGGGCAATTTAAGCAAGGAAGGATGAAACAGAAAAGGCTCTGAAGAAAGGCAAGTTCATAATGTTGAACAGATGACTTTTGGAGGTGGCAGAGAGGAATAATAGGCCGGGTGACTAAAGTGTGAACAAAAAAGGCATTTTTTGTTCTAAAAAGGGCATCCAAAAGGGGAAAAACCCCATTTGTATTATAACAGGAAAGAAAGTACCTATAACTGATAATAGGGCAACATCTGAACTTGAAAATTGTGATTTCAACAGACACTTAATTAAGGACTTGATGGAAAGGCATTTTATGAATTACAAAAAGTATACAAAAAGGTGTGTAACCTTCAGTGTTATCTCTGCTCAATCAATAAACTAAGACAAGGTGCACACCTAAAGTAATATAGAAGTGATAGAAAGGAAGAATAGATTAAAACTATGCTTCATGTTGCTGACTGAATTTCTCAATAATGTATTAACTTGTTTCTTAAAATTTTTTTAAATGTTTTATAATAAGTCTCTTAATTTTATTATGTAACTGTGAATTCTATGCTACAAAGATGAACAGAAGTATTGTGCATTTCTGTAAAAAAAATCACTTTATTATTTTAATGAGCAACTTTTTATTTTGTAGGAGCGAGTAAAATCTGTATTTCATGCCAAAGAATTTGGAAAAATAATTAATTTTAAAACTCCAGATGATGCCAAGGTAAATATTAAATACAACTATTATGTTATACATTAATACATTTATATCCTGACCTAACATTTACCTAAGAATAAGATACCAGTCATCCATCCAGAGTTCTTTGTGCACATGCTGAGCAAGTGCATCTTCTTCATTCACTTCGTATGCAAGAGAAATCTAAGGCTTCCCAGTTGTATTTGTGTAGCTGCCCCTTCCATTGCAATGAAAAATGTTTGTGCAGGTTCACCTCAAACAATTGCTGGGTAAAACAGCTTATGGCTAAGCTGCATGTAGGCTCCCCCATGCGATTGCCCTCAGGGTGTGTGACTACATCTCTGCTCTAAGATAGGTCCAAGCTGTGCTCCCACGGGAGGCTCTCCCAAGTGCAAACCTAATAGGATATAAATACAATATAAAGTTGCCAAAATGTTCTTGCCAGTGTTAGCTTCACCTACATGTGACAGTCCTTTTGTGCATGGACATATTTAGTTTTAAATAACGCTGTATGTGATCGTAATATTTTCATTATATGTTAAACTAGTTTTGTTCACTACATTTTCTTTTGGATTTCCACAGTGGATCCTCTCTAAACTGGAAGAAGTGAGGGAGAACCAGCCAAAATTATGACCAGTGGTGCAAGATTCTGAGACAGAAAAATGAAGGCTGCTCAGTTTAGGCTATTTTACATGTGATTGCAGCTTAGTGTATGAACTGCTTGAATAGCAGGGGCTAGAACCTTTATTATTCAAGTACATTGATGCTGAGATTTCTAACAACCAGAGTGAAAAAGCTGCATTGTTCAGTGTTGTGCAAACTGTTCTACTACTGAGAACATCTGCCAAATTGTGGCTTACTGAACTTTTTATTTACAAGTCGTACATAATTATTCAAATCTAAAGTGTTAACGGTTTTTTTCTATTTGTTTTGTCACATAATCTACAAAGACTAAAGCCTAGGATAGTCTTGTGATGTTATTTGGTAATCAGGGTTCTTCCCTCACGCTTAATCTGAGCTTTAGTTCTTGTCATTAGCATTCATATGGATTTTAATATTGTATAATTGCCATATCGCATATTAATACTCACTTAAATTCAGTTTAATTTTTCAGGGAAATACTGATTTAACCAGCAAAGCTCTTAATTATGGCTGACCTTGCTGACCAGTTTATTCAAGAAAAGCATTTCTATTTAGTAATATAGATACCATGGGGTTATTTAGGTTTTTTTATACAAACAGTTTGTGGTACTGTAATATCATTTCTGACATTCACTTTTTTATATGATGCAAAAACTTACCAAGATGTACTTGTGCCTCACGATGCATAGCTGTACACTGACAATAGCATTAATTTATTAAGACAGCCTGGGTAGGGATGTGCCTTTGTAATCATTCTTTCAGCGGCACCACCTTTTTCTTCTAGAAAGCAATTATTGATGTCACAAAAACACACAAAGCAGTTTTGAAATGCTATTACATTCAAGATTGTTTCCTGGGCTTTTGTAATATATTGAGCAAAAAAAAAAAAAAAAAAAAATAAATTTTTAAAAAATATTAAATTAAAAATTTTTTTTTGAAATTTTTTTAAAAATATATAAAAAAAAAAAAAAAAAAAAAATCTAAATTTCACAACCATGCTGAATGTACCATCTTTATTAGAAAATATTTTGAGAACATTCATTAATGTTTAATGAATGTTAAATATGTCATTGTTTAAACACAAAACACTTCTCCACATTTTTTTTTTAAATCTGGAATTGCAAAAAGTTTAATAACAAAGCCTTGAGAAGCAAAAAGTTACACTAGCATTTGTTTTTTAATTTGATTTTATTAGGCTATGCAATAGTGACTATACACATATATGTATCTGAAGGAGTCACTTCATGAAAGGGAAAATGATTGCAAATATATGTAACTGTATTTATTGCCTAAATCCGGTTTGATGCATGTAGTAAAAGTTTGCTGCCAGAATATTCTTTCCAAAGTGTCTGGAGGATTGCAGGGGGGAGGGGTTGGTGCTGGGGGTGGTGCTTAAGCTACCCAAACTGTGGCTTTGTTGTAAAAGCTGAATAAGGTAAATGGCATGCCAAATGTAGTTGTGCGAATTATGTATTTATATAAAGGCTTGCTTGCTCTCTAACATAACCTCTTGAGGTGATTACATAACATTACAATGTTCCCTATTTTATTCTTTGAGACACCAGATGTAAATTAAATTAATGATTACCAGAAATGCCAAAGTGTATTATGTGCCAAGAATGTGAAATCAGTCCAGAGGGAGGCATATCAAGCTTAAGCATTTAACATTTTCAGCTGTGGTGTTAGCTACAGATCAACCATATCACTATTTTTAAATGTATAAAATAAATAGTTCATGACTCTTAGACTGTTTAAACTGAACTTCCTTTCATTTGTGCCATAAGTTTTCTATTAACCTGTGTATTCTGGATTTGTATACAAATCCATATTTTCCTGTTAAATGTCAAATCAGTCACATTTGTATATTAGTTAAACTTTGAGAAAAAATTCACACAGAAGCAATAGTAGTTAACTGACAGCACAAGAAATAGCTATGCCTGCATTGTGAGGGCTCCTACCCTCACACACACTGTTCTGTAATTTTTAACATCATACATTGACCTGCAGTCCGATTCTAGAGCACTGTAAAGCTGTCTAGCCCAAAGAAAGTCCCCACATAACAGACTCCTGCCTTTTACAGTTTTCTTTCTATAAAGCTTACTTTTTTAAAAAAATGCCTGGGATAAAAATACCTTCTGTGTGGCCCAAACAAAGGCAGAATGGTTAAGTACAAACTAGCATATCCTCTTTAGAAAGCCAAGAGGTAGCTGAAACTTCCAGTAAACCATGTTGGATAAATTTCACCCTATGGATCTTTCTTCTTGAACCAAGTCATTCTTTTCAAGAGGGAAGTGGAGCTACACTGTAGGCACAGACAGACATGCATTAACAGGTTTCAGCTGAAGGGTGAAACCGCTCTGGCTCACTCCACAAGAAGGGTCCACACCCATGACACAGTACAGTAAGTTTTTATACCTTGGCAATCAGCTTTAGTCACCGTTTGCTGCGGGTACAAACCTATCTCGAGTAGTTGCTGCTTTTCTGCAGCAATGGCCCACTTATCCCAACAGACATGCGTCCATATCCCCTGATATATTCACGGAGTAGCCTTAGTTCAGCCTATCTGGTCATTCTACATAGTGCTTCATACATGGCTTCAGCCTGTGTCGTATTAACAACTGTCGGACTACTCATGATTTAAGACGAATGGTGTTAGACTGCACTACATTCTATCTACTGCTAGTGATTGTCAGACTACATTTTAGCTAACGAGTGAAAATCCATTGAAGGAAAGCTGCTGTTGTGCTTTAAAGTTTGTAGGATGAAATATTGTTATGCAGTGAAAAGGTAAATAGGTTAACCATTGTTTTGCAGATTTTTGTTTTCCTGAAGAGCTTTAGAAACACTTGTCTTAGTCTGTACTTGTAGAAAGCTGAAAGCCATTCTTGTGCTGACTGAAAAATACTGGGAGAAACAGTCAGTAGAAGGCCTCTTTTTTTACATACACCATTTGCCTTGCCTGAGGCACTTTTGTCTGGACTAACAAAATGAACCCCAACATGATTAATACTAGGTTTCATACCGACATAGGATCTTGAGTGTGTTCTTGTTTTAATGGCAACTGCAGTAAAGCAGTGATAAAAGAACAGTGTTCATCTGCCAGTGGAAGAGATACTATTAAGAGCATTCTGGCTGTTGGAAAGCATAGGCATTAAATAAATAATTTAGCAGAATAGAATTAAGTCTCTTTCCTGCAGTTGCATGCACACTTCCAGAATCTGCTCTGCAGGGTGAGAGAAGCAGACACTGGATGGAGTCCATGTGTAAAGGTGAATGTTGCTTGCACCATGTTGCCATTCAGGCAACAGAATCAATAAAATTCATCACTGCAACTGTGGCTAAACTTTTGTGGGAACTCGCATGGATAGGTCCATGTTTGTCCATTTGAGTACTTGGGGTGGACAATTGTGGAAAACATATTCCCTAGGGTGCCTCTTGCAGGACTTTTGTGGGCTGGACTACATTAGATCTGCTAGCCATTATGTGTCCTTTAAAATAGAAACATTTAACTAGGTTAGAGCATGTCACTAAACACTTTTATTATTACACTGCCAGCACAAGTACTCTGCAGTCTTTCAGGTCTTTAAAAAGGACCTAATTTTCTGACAGAACCGTCAACATTCTAAATTGCTAGTGTAGTCATCCCACCAAACACAAAGAGTTATGGACACCTACACGAAAGTCATGACATGCAATATATGCAACACAACCAAGTATACATGCCTCTCTCTAGTCACAGCTGGAACTGCTTCCATTAAGAGTGGGGCTGATGAGGTGAGCGGTTGTTTTTTTATACAATGTTAAGTCCTGAGCTGCAAAAAACCACTACGTTTCTGAACAGTTGCCTATTTTATTTATTTCTGGCTTACGTACCATTTCATAATTGGGCACAGTTTTTCAGATTTAAGTACAGCCTTGCAAGAAAGACCATTTAGAGTGGTGAAGTTTTAGTTTTTTATTTGATTCAAAATGATGATGAAACATCTATACTGAAGTAATCATACTTAAGGTATCTCTGATTTAAATACTTATAAATTATATTTCAATGCAGAAGCAAGTGGGGGGGGCAGGATGCATATATATAAGCAAATAAGCATTTTCCTCTGAAATCTTAAAAACAAAATTCATATACATGTCAAGAGAAAAATTAAATAAAAACTATAGTCAAACTATTTACTTTGAAAACCTGTAAACATTTTCTCTGAAGTTCCATTCTTGTTCAGCAAGTATTCCCATGATCAGCAATGTCACAAATAGATCTTACAAATATATAGAGAGTTGTCTTATTTAAGTGTTAAATACACTGTAGCTGGGTCCGTTATTGGAGCTTAACAGATGGAGTCATGATCCCTTTCATTTATGCTAAGTTGAACTCCTTTAGATTCAACTGCAAAATGGTGTCTTTGACATCATCAAAAACAATTCGCATGTTCTCTGTGTCAGTGGCACATGTAAAATGGGAATAGATACTTTTCTCTTTGTCTGAATTCTGATCCTTGTATGATTGAAGAATGAATTCTCTAGCAGCTTTTGCATCTTGTTTGGGTCCTGCACAGAAGCAAAATTAATTACTTATTAAAGAGACATAGTCCTTGAAATCATCAAAACAGAAAATATTTTTACTAGCATACAGTTACTCAGTTAGATAACTGTTCTCTGGCATGCTAATACTAACAGAGGATAACTTTCCAATCAGAGGTCCAACAACCCCACAAGAAAAGCCCAGCCTAAGCAGCTTAAGCATGGCTACATCACCACACTCTGACCTGCTGTTGCAGGTCCTGGAAACAAAGAGCTGTTCTTTGGTAAGCCACCTTCATGCTTACTTGCCACTAGCTGCCGGTGCCACTAGCGTATCGGACTCTGACAGCATTTAACTATTACAGCAGATAAGCAACCATGATAAGCACTGGCTGTTCGTTCAGTGCAGATACAGCAGACAATTGGGACTGCTGACACATTTAGCATCAGAGTGTGGACCATGTAAGTGGCATAAACAAAAGCTTGCAGCCAACAGTCTTTGTTTACCAGAGAGAAGTCCTATTTGGAATTACTGCTTACCTGTGAATTGTGGAAAATAGGTGACTAAATGGGAGTACATAATCTTCTCTTCCAAAAGATCTTTTTTATTTAAGAACAAGATGACTGATGAGTTCAAAAACCAAGGATATGTGATGATTGTTTTAAATAAGGCCTTGCTTTCTTCCAAACGATTCTGTAAGAAAGTTATAAAACACTAAACAAATCATATTCTATGATAATAGTCTCAAAGTACATTTTTCATACTCATGTGATCTATATTTTCCACCTAGACATATGCTCCAAGTATAATTATCACAACCACATTAATTATTTTAAAATGTTGTGAACTATGTATGCTAAATGTGTACAAATGAAAAATTATTGTAGTCATATCAAAATCACTCAGGTGAGTTTTTTAACTCCTGCAATGCAAAACAGCATCATAATTAGTTATCCTCCAGTGTTCATGCAGTCTTTTGGCTATCGGGCAATGTAAAGGTAAAGGGTTACATGCATGCCAGTTGCAACTTTAGGAGCAATGCACATCTCCGTTTCTAAGCTGAAGAGCCAGTATTGTCCAAAGACGCCTCCCATGGTCATGTGGCTGACATGACTTAGATGCTTCCGCGCATGGAACGCTGTTACCTTCCCATCAAAGTGGTACCTATTTACTTGCATTTGCATGCTTTTGAACTGCTAGGTTGGCAGAAGCTGGGGTTCATAATGGAAGATCACTCCAATACACAGCACTAGGGATTTGAACTGCTGACCTTCTGGTCAACAAGCTTAGCATCTTACCCGCTAAGCCACCATGCCCCCATTGGGCAATATACAAGTGTAATTCTCTTCCACACTACATACTGTTACCCCTTTCAGAAGATTTCTTCCATATATCTCATTTTGCACTAAAGCTTTCAACACAAGTGATCCAACTTCCATGAAGACATGCCCAAAGATACACATAGATGGCTTAGAAAACACTTTATACCATTAAAACTGCTTATCTGAAATAACACACAAGCCCTTTTGCTTTACCTCATTGTCAGATTCTGCCAAGACTTGGTCATATTCACTCAGGGCAACTAAGAATATTATGGAGGTAACATTTTCAAAGCAGTGAATCCACTTCCTTCTTTCTGACCTCTGTCCACCAACATCTACCATTCTGTAAACAGAAATATCAGTAACTACATGAGATAAACTAGGTGCTTGGGTATCTGCTAAGCCCCAGAAATCAGGCTTCTTTTGAATTTTCTGTGGCATAACTTTACTGGTAAAGGTCTTCCAAAGCCAGACTCCGAAGTCAAGCTTTGGACTTGTAAATACCCATCTTAATGAAAGGCAAGCTTTTATACATAGTATGGCCTGCCCTGAATTCATTGAGTTAGGATCAAAATTTGAGCCAGGGAAGAGTTCCCACTTCCTTTACACGTCTTTGCCCCCCCCGGCCCAATTCCCCTCATCCTTTTCCTTTAAAGTGTGGGACAGTAGCAGGTGTAGCAGTGGTGTTGTACATTGTTGGATGTTTTTCTCCTCCCCTTTCTCCTTATTGTTATTGCCCTAATTGACAATGCATAAGGTAACACTGCACTCTATTCTGGGGCCATGAAAACTGAGGGTACAGCAGCTCTCAGAAGAAATACTTTATTCATTTACTGCATTCTATACCGTCTAATAGCTTAAGCTCTCTGAGTGGTTCACAAAAGTTAAAAATGTAAAATACAACATGACAAAATATAATTTAAATCTTTTAAAAGTTTAATAGTATAAAATCAGAGGGGGCAACTAGGGGGCAATGATTGAAAAGACCCATTTGTCCTGGTAATCAATGTTGGTATTACCAGTTTGACAGAGAGTATATTTCACTTTTGGGAATTCAGTGTGTGGTACCCTCACTGCTGAATAATACCAGGAAAATGTAAACAGGGTTATAACCAACAGGAGTATGTTGCAGAATTATTAAAGTATTTGACTAGCAGTCTGGTTGCTGTTAAAATTGATTGAATTCCCTTTATGTATGGGAACAGCACATGTTCTCCTTACAGCTTCCTATGGGCAGTAGAGCTAATATGCATACTTCTGTGAAAGCCAAGGGATTTTGTTTCTATATTAAATAATGCTAGCTGAAATTAGTTTTGGGGAACAGTTGAGTAAATTTCTCTTAAGGCTGGATAATTTGTGCAATTTGGCATGTATTAAAAGAATTATAGACATCTTGATTGGAAATATGAATGGTATCTGGGGCTAATTCTTTGAGCCATCAAG
The DNA here is from genome assembly GCF_004798865.1 of Varanus komodoensis. Classification (NCBI taxonomy): domain Eukaryota; kingdom Metazoa; phylum Chordata; class Lepidosauria; order Squamata; family Varanidae; genus Varanus; species Varanus komodoensis. The sequence goes on along the minus strand of NW_025336087.1, from coordinate 46,607,272 downwards.
CTAGCTAATTGGATCATATGGAGAAGAGCTGCTATACTAGTAAGTGGTGTAGCCTAGCAGAGTGTAATAAAGGAACTGTGCCTACCAATTCCAGATGCAGTGAAAGGACACTTCACAAAAGTATTACGCAGTATTGAAATGAACAGCAGGCATTACATAACATATCAGAATTTGAACATGACTACAGAGGACACATCTATGTACCTTCCTGGTTGTCTGCAGACTAAAACAGAATTGGTGTGACCTCACGTGCTTGCTATATTTCATATGACATTTATGGGTTGGATCCAGATTAAAGCTGGATCCACTACACTGTCAGAATCAAACTTTCTCCGCTTTCCTTTGGATGACCACCTCTTGCCCTCTGAAAATGTTTTTGCGCACAACAGCAACAAATCTTGGATCAATTAATCTGAGATTTGCCATGGCACACTCCAGCTATGTGCCACAACCTCTTGGTTATTCAACAAATGATCAGGGATTGCTGTGTGACAGCCAAGTCTGTAGGTTAATAATTGGTTAAAACAATCCACAGTTAATCTAAATTGAACGGACTTAGAGAACACAATACTCCATACTCAGGAACTTCACATAACTAAACTTACCTAAAAATAGTATTTTCTAACTGGAAAGGATACTCAATAATTCCAGTGGTTGGCACTCTCACCCTGAGAACATCTTGCTCAGTTGGCACAAATGATGGCATAGCAATACGGTCAAAGTCTGATAGATAACTTTGCAAAGTGAAATACACACACATTTATTTAGTTAGTACATACAATTAAGCATCATTTACTTGTTACAATAGAATCTAACTTACATTGAAAATGAGGCTTTTTCACTAGAAGATCAATTTACACATAGTAAATGAGTGCTAGTATAAGCATATAGACAGGAAGAAAATGGATGCATTTGAAACATGATGCTGGAGAAGAATTTTGCAAATACCATGGACCAACATAGGACAAAGAAGAGGGTCCTGGATCAAATCAATCCAGAACCTGTCCTGGAAGCAGAAATAACAAAACAGGCACACCATTAAAAATGCAACACTCACAGGAGAAGACAAGAATACAAGGGAAAGTTAGAGGCAGGAGGAGAAAGATTAGATATGAGACGGACTGATTCCATAAAGGAATCCAGAGTCTTGAGTTGAGCAGGGCTGTCAAGGAGAGGGCATTCTGGAGGGCCCTCATTCACAGGATCTCTGTAAGTCAGAGATGATTTGATGGCACATAGCAAAAACAGCAGCATACAAGCTAAAATAGAGTTAGCAATTTGGACTTTCCCTTTTCTGCATTAGGCAAGCCTTAGGTATAACAATACTGACCTTCTTAGACTACTATTGGAAGCACACATGATAATGTAAATGAAGCTCTTTGAACTTTAAAAGCATTATATAAACACTACATAATTCTCTTCAAATGTGTTGCTGTATTTCCCTGAAAATAAGACTGGGTCTTATATTAATTTTTGCTCCAAAAGACACATTAGGGCCTATTTTCAGGTGATGCCTTATTTTTTTCATGTACAACAATCTACATTTATTCAAATACAGTCATGCCATCTTCTTCTGGAACATCATCATAACCCTCCAGTCCCCGAATTGTGTTGCAACAAACGTACTAAATGCGTCCGTCTGGCTGACAGTCTTAACTGGGACTTATTTTAGGGGTAGGGCTTATATTACGACATCCAGAAAAATCATGCTAGGTCTTATTTTCCAGTTTTCTTATTTTCAGGGAAACAATATCAGTAGAGTATCAAAATATAAAAAACTCATACAATTAGTACAGCATATTCATTAAAATGCAATTACGCAAAACCCATTAAACAAAAGTCAGCTACTATGAGCATTGATCATCTTCAACTAAACAAAGGTTTTAGTACAGCTATTGCTTTTGTGTTGATTTTAACTGCACCAATATTGTACTGGGAGCAGAATCAATGTATATCCACATTCTCTACATCTGCCTGCTTTCCCTAATTTATACAAGTGGTGAATAATAAACATGTGATTATTATTAAAATTAAAAGAAGCATGCAAAAAGCCCATCATATATTCTGCTTGCAAGGCTAACATTAATTGAAAACAGTTCCAGTCAACACTTTAAGAAGCCAACAAAATTACTTCTATCATGTTTACTTAGGCAGTTGTCCATCCTCTCAGCTGGTTCCTGGTGTTATCTATTAGTGATGATACACATCATTGATCTCTTCCCTAAAGGAATTAGAAACTTGTTTGTAGAAGGATGTACAAATACATTCCTCCATGTGCTGACATTAGAATTGGCAGTTCTTAAGGGTGACAGCCAGGCACCATTAAGCCCACTGATTTCAGTACTTAAAAGTTGGCAATGATTTTCAGTGCTTCAGAAGAGCGATGCCTTAGTGGTAGAGTGCATGCAAAAAAGGTTCCAGTGCTGACAGTGCTGTGAAAGATCTTTGCTGGATAATGGTTGCCAATTAGAGTAGACAGTTCAGGATTAGATGCACCATTGGCATTAACTCAGCATAAGGCATCTTCCTGAGTTCAAGACAGAGAGCCATCCAATGAAGGAAGGCAGACTCACATTTAAAAGGCATTCTCCCTCTAAGTTTGTGTTGTTAAAGTCACTAGGGTCATACTGTAGGGCCACCATGCCTGCGAACAATTAGTAAGAGAAGGTGCCTGTCCTGATTAACAGCTTGCATAACCAATTAATACAGTGGTACCTTGGCTCATGAACTTAATCCGTTCCACGACTCTGGTCACGACCCAAATTGGTCATGAGCCAAGTCAAGTTTCCCCATAAGGTTAAATGTAAATAAGGTTAATCCATTCTGTAAATATTTTTTTTTAATCACAGGGAAGACGGGCATGATCACGGGTGCGCTCAGGGGGAAGACAGGTACAATCGCGGGTGCGCTCAGAGGGGAGACGGGCGCAATCGTAGGTGCACTCAGGGAGGACAGGCAAATTGCGGGAACACTTGGAGGAGGGGACTGGCGCGATCATGGCCGTCTCCCCACCCCGAGCAAGACCATGATCGCACCCATCTTCCCTGCACGAGAGTGAGCGCGATTGTGGCCATCTCCCCCCACACCCAGCACGACTGCAATCATCACCTGATGTGAAGTTTGTGACCTGAGAAAAACATTTCTAAAATTTCTGTTCGCGACCCAATTTGGTCGTGAACTGACACATTTGTGAGCCGAGGAACCACTGTATGAGGTTCCCTGTTACTGCACCACTAGATACTGGATCTATTTACCTAGGTAGTAAGTAAATAGATCCCTGAGAAACATAGCCTATTGTGAAAATAAACTCTTGACAGAAAACCTTGATAGAGCTCACCCACACATTACCAAACCATCCATATATATTAACAGATAATGTCCTCTCCACACAGTCAATCCTGAAATCATTAAACTAATCTGATCCCCAAAGTTTCATTCAAAATCTTATGGCATCATTTTGACAAGTATTGTTGTTTAACAAATTCTGTTCATGCTGATGGTTTCAGTTCTAAAGTTCTTCACAACCTCCCACAGAACTCAGTCTAACCAATGGATAGCAACATCTTGGCTTGCCAAGCTCCGTCACTAAATTAGCACACGTTCTCCCTAAGTTTCACTTCCAAATTCACTTCATTTCCCTCTCTCTTTCATGGGGGGAAGTAAGTATGTCATAGCAATGGTTCACTTGCTGGCTAAAGGATATGCATATTCTAAAGCTCTGCCCTACCTCAAGCACCTTTACTGAAAGGCCCTAGAACCTCTTCTTAGTTCAAGCAAAAATAACCCATCTTATGTATTATTCCGCAAACACATTAATTTTGCTATGGATGTGATGAAAGATATAGACTGTATTGGAGGGAAAATAGCTGCCTAGAATAGCCACAATATTTCTTCATTGTAGCCTTGAAAATCAATTTAGCTGTGTGTGTGTGTGTGTGTGTGTGTGTGTGGGAGAGGGAGAGGGAGAGGGAGAGGGAGAGGGAGAGGGAG